>NC_067155.1:7557106-7839606 GCF_903995435.1 Acomys russatus | reverse complement strand
ATCTAACAAATCACCTCATTTCCATCTCCATCTTCTGTGTTTTAAATCTTATTGTTATACAAATTCTTACATCTACAGAATAATTGATAAAATGTATGTATGCTCATGTTTGTGTGGACAATAAATTTTTAGATCACAATATGATAATACAATCTGCTGTTTTAAAAATTTATACATTGCTCTAGAATATTCTGACTCAAATGCACATGCACACACTTGCATCAGGTACTGAAAAAAGAATAAGATCACAAGCCACCACCCAATTATGATTCACCTATTTTCGGTTTACACACACATGTGACGCCCTCACACTGAGTATATCCGTGTAACATAATTTTTCTCCTAGAAGACATCCTTAACTAGATGTGGTGCTACATGCCTTGTAATGGCAGCACTCAGGAATGCAGATGCCCTCAGATTACTGTTAGATTGAAGACATCATTTTCTATGAAATGAGTGCAGAAGAGCCAAGACATTACCAAAAAATGTCTCAAAAACATTATTTTGACCAACTCTCTGGTAACATTAACATAACTGTAGCTCCCTACTGAGACCAAGGAACATTCAGAAATTCCGGTATCTTTGTAAGTGCCGTAATTTATGTTTATAAAATAGAATACAAAAATGTGTGAGAATGTTAAATTTTAAATGAAAACAGGCAACACATCAATTATTGTAAAATAATAGCATATTGTAGCTTTGTTTATGAGAAAAAATAATTCCTGTGTCTTCCATGTCAAGTCCTATCTGACCAATATACATCAAACTTAATACATCATTCTGAATGATCCACTCAGAATTAAATACAGTCAGTTTCCCTTAGAATTAGTATCTGTGTGCTGTTTTTATTTATAAAAATAGTCTCTATTAGAATATTCCTTACTTATACAGAGAACATTTATCATTGAGAATTTCAGAAACAGAAAAAGGAATCGAGACTCAGGACTTGTGCTTTCAGTCACTATCTCCTACAACAAAGGTTGGGAAACATCAATTTTTTAAGCTGTATTCATAACCTAGTTGTCCAATGTTCTGTGTTTGAAAGAAATGAGAAGTTCAGAAACTTTGTATGAATCCTGTATTTCTAAAACATTCATCTATGCATAGCAAAATTACTGAAAGAGAAATTAAAGAGATAAATATGACATGAGTGTCAGTAAATAAATAATTCAGACATAAAGGGGGAAGATGCATGGCTATTAAATAATGGCAAAATTGAATTAGTAAGTGGCTTCTCTCTCTGTTCTCAAGTGTTGCCACCTATCACATGACACAACTGCCACTCAGGCAAACAAAAAAGGGATGTAAACTCTAAACAGTGTGAGTGACAGCCTCCCTTTTCAAAGAATCCAAAGGTATCCTTTACAGTCCAAGAGTGTGAAGAACTCACCTTGGTTATATATAAAAGCTAGTGTTTGTACAACTACACAAGTGAGTATGGAGCAACAGGAACATGGTTCCCAGTAACCTGATCTCTTACTTCCGTTCTCAATATAGCTTCAGAAACCATAGTTTCACCACATGCAAGGAACTGTTGAGAGTGTCTTTGTAGCTATGTGGAAGCTCCCAAGAGCTACGTGTACCACAAACACTACTAACACAAACACTACAAACAGTTCATGCACCAGGAGATACAGCAGACTGTATAGTCGTTTACTGTAATGTACTTAGGGTAAAACTTGTTGAACTACATGGGATTGCTTTCAGTCATACATCACTGGCTATGGTACAATGGAAACTGTGATTAGGAGGACTATATATGTTGAGTCACTATGAGGGATGTTTTTCCAGTCAGCCTACAGCTTTAAATAAAGTGCCTAACATAAATTAAATCAGAAAACACCCTGAAAAGCATTAAAAGTAGAAAGAAATCACAGTGTCTGTAAAGAAGTGATAGTTCACTCTTGTTATACAGGCTGTGAGAACAGGACAACAAACTCAAAGTATTGCTATGATCCTCATCAAACACCCCCTCGAAATACATGTCAGAATATTTACATGGAAGATTTTAAAGCACTTACAATTTATTCAGATATTTGTTCCAATGCTCTCTGCCTATTGCCTCAGAGGCTGGTTGAAGAAAGAAGAAACAATTTTCCCCCAAGTCCTGGTCTTTATCTTCCTTCATCTTCATTCTCCAATAGCACCTAGGATGGATCAAACTGGCCAGGAGAAGGGGGATGTTCAGGAGCAAGAAATGGAAAATCAAAGCACACATACTTGTCCTGCCTTAAACCTGGGCAATGTGGAATCTGAACCGCCATCAGCACATCAAATGAGCACCTATGTTTTTTTGTCCTGCTTTTATTTCTCTGGTCAAAGAGACTCTAGCTGTATGTTCTTGTTTCCTTTTTTTTTTTTTTTTTTCCACATTGATCCTGATTCCGGGAGGAATTTTCAAAACCCTTCTCCCTGGCGGTCAACTGATGTCCACAGACCATAGTTTATGCATGGGAAGGTTAATAAATATATGAATAATTCAGTCCCAGGTTCCATGAAATCACTCTTGCTTTAAAATTGAAAGCCCCTGGGAGAAAAGTCTTTTGCTCAAATTTGTTCCTTGGAATGTCCTAAGATAATGATTATGTGAATACAATTATAAATGATGTCAGTGTATTGTGTCAGATGGTCAACAGTGAGACATGCAGTAATGGCTCAGGAAGAACTCACAACACTCCAATTCATGTGGACACATTGGGAATTGTATTGTAAAATCCAATTCAGAAAGGGTCTGTACACATTTAGAGCAATTGAGGCTCAAAAAAAAGCAAGCATATTGGGGACTATGCTACACTTCACACTCATACAGATTATCCAAACAAAGCCTTTGCTTCCATTGTCTTGAAATTCAATAGACATGTCAAATATAGAAATCTACTCAGTATTGCTATATCTAAAATTATCTAGTTCATCACAGAATCAGAGCTGGTTTACAAATTAAAGGTTGATATTTAAAGGATCGGCAAGATCTAGAGAGAACATGAGATCTGTATACCTTGCTTCAACTCCTAATAAATACCAAGCAGTCCTACAATGAACCAATCATTGCTCATGAGGATGTGACTGAATATTTGAGTTCTAAATCATTTTCTCCATCCCACGTTCTCCATTTTCAAAATCAATAC
Organism: Acomys russatus; assembly: GCF_903995435.1. NCBI lineage: Eukaryota > Metazoa > Chordata > Mammalia > Rodentia > Muridae > Acomys > Acomys russatus. The sequence goes on along the minus strand of NC_067155.1, from coordinate 7,836,481 downwards.
TGTGTGCTGACCCATTTCTTCCACATTATTTTTTATTTACTAAATTGCTTTTTCTTATTTTGCATTCCAGTCATGGCTGTGAAGAAGTATTGTCTTGAGTATCTCAGGAGTGAATAACAACTGGGAACCAACACTCTTTAATCTGTAAACACTTATGTAATGTTTCTATTAATCTGCTGATGATTTCATGCTCATGAGCTTCTTGAAATGTGTACGGAGTTCAAGAAAAGCAGGAGAAATGCAGTAAATTGTCAGGTTTGTGTGCTGATATAGCGTATTTAGCATTTGAGATGAGAACACAAGGGTTGTGTATTTCTGTGTGTTTTGTTGTATAGCTAAGAAACATCATTTAACTTATACAAGACCTGTGGTTCTGTGATGAGCTCTCCTAGTGTGCTAAGACATGGATAGAAAGGAAAGTGAGCAGAGAAGGCTTTCCTAGGAAGAGAGAAAAAAACATCTTTTATGCTGGCAAGTGAAATTTCCACTATGTGATGTGCAGCATGGTATCCAGTTTTAGTGTGTAATTATTATTTATTTTAAAATTCTTACAATTTAGCGGGGTACCTTTTGGAACAGTCATTCACATATGTCAGGTACCTAACAAGCATTTTTACCTGTGTCATCCATATCTAGTATTAATCCTACTACTGATTTCATTCTTCACTTCAAAATCCTCCTTTTGATTCTGTCATTTGTGAGTTTGTATTTGGTCAATTTGTGAAATAACTGTGGTATTTTCTTCTGTATTTTTCTAAATACTGGTTTCACCTCTCACCCACATCCCAATGCCTTCAGCTATTTTCAGGCATAAGTACAGTCCATACATGGCCCCTGGTTGATGTTGCAGTCTCATCCAACCCCCTTTGGCACATATTACATGGCTCTGTTGGTCATCCTGTGGAGCTAGTGTTCCCTCCAATGCCCTCTTTCCTTCTACTTTTCCTCAAGCTGTGCTCTGCCACATGTCTCAATGTTAGTCTCAGCATTCATTTCAATTGACTTCTTGGTTGTTCCTCCTAAAGGGCAGCTATGGTAGGGTCCTGCCTTGAGTATAGAAGAGTATTGTTAATAGTGTAAGATGCTAGCTCTCATGTATGGTGTTGCTATGAATTACTTGGACATTCCCTCAATTTCTGCTCACTCTTCATCCCCTCACATCATGAAGGCAGGTTAAATTTGGGTTCAAAGTATATTTGGGTTTGTTTCTGCTCCCCACTCACTACTAAGCATGCCTTCTGAATAGAGGTTGGCCTCTTCAGTCTCCGTTTGCCCTGATGGTAGGTTGTCTTAGCTAGAGTCACCACAACGTCATTAACTTCTGACTTGGCATCGACCTGATAAACGAAGAAGATATTTCCTAATCGTGCTCAGCTCTCCTCTGCACTCCTCTGTATCTTCTGGAATACAGCTGAATTCCAGAGTGATAACCATCTCCACAGCTATTTATTGGGGGTGGCCCCTGCTATCTCAATCCCCACCTCTCTCTTCTTAATCTCATCATATTTTTCTTAAAGATTTATTTATTTTTTAAGCATACAGTGTTCTGCCTACAAGCATTCTTGCAGTCCAGAAGAGGACACCAGGTCTAATTGCAGATGGTTGCAAGCCACCATGAGCTTGCTGGGAATTGAAATCAGGACCTCTATAAGTTCACCCAGTGCTCTTAACTCCTGTGCCATCCCTTTACCCAATGTAACCATATTTATATTTAAAATGTGGGTTAAATAAAAATTTTATACATTAAAATACATTTTTCTTTAAAATGTTCAGTTTTATTTTCTCACTTTTGATGGCTGGTGGATGATTAGAACATGAGGATAAGAAAATAAAACTGGGAGATGGAGGTGACTAATGAAAGAAGTGGAAGAGGCCTTTGCCAGATATAGCTCTGATGTAGATATTTTCTGAGTCTGTAGGCTGTCGCTTTGTTATGTTGATGGTATCTTCTGCCTTATGGAAGCTTCTCAGGGTCATGAGGTCCCATTTATTAATTGTTGACCTGAGAGCCTGGGATGTAAATGCCCTGTTCAGGAAGTTGTCTCCTGTGCTAATGTGTTACAGGCTCTTACCCACTTTTCTTCTAACTGATTTATTGTGTGTGGTTTTATGTTGACATCTTTAATCTTCTTGGACTTGAGTTTTGTGCATGGTGATAAATATGGGTCTACTTGCATTATTCTACATGTAGACATCCCGTTAGACCAGAACCATCTGTTAAAGATGTTATCCTTTTCCCATTGAATAGATTTAGATCCTTTGTCAAAAATCAAGTGTCCATATATGTGTGCCTTCATGTGTGGGTCTTCAATTCAATTCCATTGATCAACCAGCCTATTGCTGTGCCAGTACCATGCTGTTTTAATTACTTTTGCTCTATGCTACAGCTTGAGATCAGATATGGCGATTCCTCTGGTGGATCTTTTATTGTACAGGTTTGATTTAGCTATTCTGGGTTTATTGTTTCTCCATACAAAGTTGAGAATTGATTTTTTAATGTCTTTAAAAAACTGTGTAGGCATTTTGATAGGGATTACATGAATTTGTAAATTGCTTTAGGTAAGATGTCCATTTTTACTGTTAATTCTCCCAATCCATGAACAAGGAGATCTTTCCATCTTCTGATGTCATCTTCAATCTCCTTCTTCAAAAAGTTGAAGTTTTTTTCAAACAAGTGCTTCACTTGCTTGGTTAGAGTTACTCCTAGATATTTTATATTGCTTGTTGCTATACTGATTGTCATTTGTATATAGGAAGGCTACAGACATTTTTAATATATACTTTTATTTTATTACACTTGTGTAAAACAAACTACATACAGCAGGGAGAACCATGTGACAATCATGAGAGTAATGAGTTCTATACATTTTACAATCATAGTGACATGGCCATCTGCATTTGTCTCGTTTGAAGTAAGTGTTTTTTCCTGTCTTGTGGGGTCTAGGATTCCAAATGAGATTCAATATCTACCTTATCTTACTAAAGTGGAATTTTGGGGGTCACGTATGCACACCATTATATCATGTACAAATAGGGATAATTTGACTTCCTGCTTTCCAACGTGGAACCTTGGATATCATTTTGTTGTCATATTGGTCTGGCCTGAACTTCACAAACTATATTGAAGAGGCATGGAGAAAGTAGGTAGCCTTACCTAGTCCCTGTGTTTAGAGGAATATCCTTAAGCATCTCTTTATTTAATTTGATGTTGGGTATTGGCTTGCTGCGTATAGCCTTTATTATGTTCAGGTGTGTGCCTTGTATCCATGATCTCTCTAAACCTTTAAAGCTGAATGGATGTTGGGTTTTGTTAAATGCTTTTTCTGCATATATGGAGATGATCATGTGTTTTGTTTTTCTTTCTTTCTTTCTTTCTTTTTTTTTTTTTTTTTTTTGCTTTTTATTGTTTTCTTTTTTTCCTTTTTATTATTAATTTATTCAAATTACATCTCAGTTGTTAGCCCATCCCTTGTATCCTCCCATTCCTCCCTCCCTCCTGCTTCTCCTCATTCCCCTCCCCTATGTCTTTGACTGAGGGGGACCTCTTCCCCCTGAATATGCTCATAGGGTATCCAGTCTCCTCTTGATGACCTGTTACCTTCCTCTGAATGCCACCCGGCGTCCCCATCCAAGAGCTATGGTCAAAATTGGGGCACCAGAGTTTGTGTGAAAATCAGATCTCCTTCTCCACTTAACGGTGGAGAATGTCCTGTCCATCAGCTAGTCTGGGTAGGGGTTCGAAGTTTACTGCCTATATTTTCCTTGGCTGGTGCCATAGTTTGAGGAAGACCCCAGGGCCCAGACCCCCCTGTAGTTTTCCAGGACGCTCTGGATCCTTCTATTTCCTAATTCTCCCAGGCTTCTCACACCTAAAATTTCAATAGGATGTCCTCCCCTCTGACTCACTTTCCTGGTAGGTAAAGTTTCTTTCATGGGGACGATATAAGTGAGTATATACCATTTAACTCTTTTTGCTTCTGGGTGAACTCACTCATTATGCTAATTTCTACTTCAATCTATTTGTCCCCAAATTTCGGGAATTCCTTGTTTTTAATAGCTGAGTAGTATTCCATAGTGTAAATGTAAGACAGTTTCTTTATCCATTCTTCTACTGAGGGACACTTAGGCTGTTTCCATGTTCTGGCTATTATGAATAAGGCTGCTATGAACATGGTTGAGCAAATTTTCTTGTTGTGTGCTGGAGCATCTTCTGGGTATATTCCAAGGAGTGGAATAGCTGGGTCTTGAGAAAGCCCTATTCCCATTTTTCTGAGATAGCACCAGATAGATTTACAAAGTGGCTGTACTAGTTTGCATTCCCACCAGCAATGAAGGAGTGTTCCTCTCTCCCCACATACTCGCCAGTATGTGGTGTCACTTGAATTTTTGATCTTAGCCATTCTGATGGGTGTAAGATGGAATCTCAGAGTTGTTTTGATTTGCATTTCTCTGGTGACTAAGGAGGTTGAGCATTTCTTTAAGTGTTTCTCAGCCATTTGATATTCCTCTGTTGAGGGCCAAATAACATTTAATGGCAAACCTATCAGAATTACACCCAACTTCTCAGCAGAGACCATCAAAGCCAGAAGGACCTGGACAGAGATCCTGCAAACCCTAAGAGACCACAGATGCCAGGCCAGACTACTTTACCCAGCAAAACTATCAATAACCATTAATGGAGAAAACAAAATATTCCAGGACAAAAACAAATTCAAATAGTACCTATCCACAAAGCCAGCTTTACAGAACGTACTAGAAGGAAAACTCCATCCCAAAGGGTCAAGCTACAACCAAAACTACTCAGGAAATAGGTAACTATCCCATGGCAAAAACACAACTACACAAACACTCGACTGGAAACAACATCAAAATTAAGACTCTTAACAGTCACTGGTCATTAATATCTCTCAACATCAATGGCCTCAATTCTCCAATAAAAAGACACAGACTAACTGAATGGGTGCATAAACAAGATCCAACATTCTTCTGCATTCAAGAAACACATCTCTCCCATAATGATAGGTATTACCTTAGGTAAAAGGTTGGAAAAAAATATTCCAAGCAAATGGTTACAAGAAGCAAGCAGGCGTAGCCATTTTAATATTGAACAAAATAGACTTTCAACCAAAATTAATCAAAAGGGATGAGGAAGGACACTTCATACCCATCAAAGGTAAAGTCAACCAAGATGACATCACAATTCTGAACATCTATGCTCCCAGTACAAAGGCACCCACATTTGTGAAAGATTTGCTTAAAAAGCTTAAACCACACATCGATCCCCACACAATAATAGTGGGAGACTTCAACACCCCACTCTCACTGAAGGATAAGTCATTGAAGCAGAAACTAAGCCGAGAAATAACATCATTAACCAATGCCATGGGTCAAATGGATCTAACAGATATCTATAGAACCCTTCACCCAAACAAGAAAGAATATACCTTCTTCTCTGCACCCCATGGAACCTCCTCCAAAATTGATCACATCGTAGGTCACAAAGCAAGCCTCAATAGATACAAGAGGATTGAAATAATACCTTGTATCCTATCAGATCACCATACTCTTAGGCTGCAATTCAACAACAACAGAAATAACAAAAAGCCTACACGTACATGGAAACTAAACAACTCTCTGCTAAATGACACCTGGGTCAGGGAAGAAATAAAGAAAATCAAGGAGTTTCTGAAATTCAATGTAAATGAAGATGAACAAGTCTCTGGGGTTATGTCCTTGGTGTAAGAAAGGAAAGCATTGGAAATATGAGTGTAAATCAGTTTCACAATGATGGGACCCCACTTACAGATGGGGAGACAGGAAATGGAATAAGGTGCCAGCCATTAGCCCCTAATTAGAAAGAGGACACAAAGAGGAGAAACAAAGTAGCTTGAATTCTCTTGCCCCTGTATTTAACATCCTAGACCTGCAAAGAGCAACATCAGGAAGTGCAGGATTAGATCTTGCAGTAGATAAAGATTATCTGCTTTGTCTTTACGAGAAAATATAGCTAATAGGGACAAGATTTAATAGGCCACTACCTTTAGGCACCTTTGGTCTTATAATTGCAAGAAGTTCAAATTATAAGAAAAAAAATGAAGTGCTCCCAGAAGTAATTGACTCTGACATCCAGGGAGAAATAAACGTTATGAGTAGGTCTTTGAAGGAGACTGCACAATTGCACAAGAATCCATGAGTAGCTCAGTTTCTGTTTCTTCCCTTTGTTCAGCTGCCTAATCCAATTTTAAAGCAAGATAGAAGTAATGAAGGATTTGGTTTCACGGAAGTAATAGCTTGGTCTCAGGAGATAACTAAATAGAGACCTCTAAAAACAATAAAGGTCGAAGGGAAAGATAATTAAGGAATAATAGACACTGAAGCAGACCAATCAGGGAGATGGAGATTTTTTTGAGATATAAGAACTGTAAAGGAGACTATGCCTCATATGGGGGCCCTTGAAGCTGGTCTTATTTCTCCTATTGCTAGTCCCAAAGACTATTGTATTATTGTTATAAATCTAAAACATTGTCTTTTCACTGTTAAATTGCATCCTGAAGATTCTCATAAATTTGCATTTAGCATACTTTCAGTTAACTTTCAGAGAACTTATCAAAGTATCAGTGGAAAGTTTTGCCACAGGGAATGAAAAATAATCCCACGCTTTGTCAGAAATTTGTAGATCAGGTAAGTTATGTAAAGCTGTATTTGTTTTAATCTCAAGTTTAAGGTCTTAGTATGGGATTTAGTTTGTCTGTAGGTAATTATTGCCTTGTGTAGGACATGGTCTTTGTCAGGTGCAGTTAGTTTAATTCTGAGGACTATAAGAAATATAAATAGGAGAGAGAGAGAGAGAGAGAGAGAGAGAGAGAGAGAGAGAGAGAGAGATGGATTGGAGAGGATTGAGAGGGAAAATGTGTGGTGGGTTAAAGAAAATTGATCAAAGGAGAAATGGTGGCATCTTGGAGCTGACAGAGGGCAAGAGGACTCAAAGAGGAGTCCTTGGAGGATGGTGCTCCCAGAGAGAAAGCAAGATGCTTCCATCAACGTTAAACCACGAAGAGAAGCAGACAGGTTTACACACATTTCTCCAATAAACTTCTTTCTCTCATGTGTATTTTTTGGCGTGTCAGAAGTGTTTGAAGTGGAGAAGGAGGTAGAGGCAGTAAATTTCAAAAATAAATGAAGTTTAAAATAGGTGTCAGTGTACATAAGAATAAACATGCAGAAGGCTGAACGACTGCCTGTCCATTTGTCAGTAGATTAGTAGAAATTCTTCCCTTGAGCTTGTGACCTCACAAGCCATACATGTTTTTGACCAGGTTTATATAACATGCGTGTACTTCCTTTCATGGAGCAGGCATAAAATCTTATCAGAGATGGTTGATTGCCACCCAAACATCCATTCCACTTCTTGCCTTTTATGTCAGTGCTATACCTACTTCTGGGTAACTAGATGGATGACCCTTCTTCTCCATCAGCTTTCCTGCACTATAAATATAAACCAGTATGGAGGAATCGTCCAGATCAGTTCCAGCTTAATTTCTGTGTCTTTATTCATGAGAACTTCAGACATAGGGGCTCATCATATGTTTCTAATGGGTGACTAAGAACAATGGTAATATTCTTTCTTTTGGAAGGTTCTCTGGGTTCTCTGTCCATCAAGTCAAATTAAGGTTGACATTGGGGTTTTTACTTAGATACATTTTTTTTAAATTAAATTTTACAAAACCTTCCATTGGGTTTTATTTGCTTAGAAACCTATGGCTTCTTGGATCAACATTATTCATCTATGCTGCAAAAGTTAGTTAAAACATTTAAACTTTAGCTTATCTGAGTGTGAGTTAACTTACCCATATAAATACTTCCAGGTCAATTCAATTTTACAAAAATTAGTTTTTATTAGTATTATACAGATTGCCATTATGTTTGTATATGGTGCATTTTCATTATCCATCCATCCATTCAACAGTGACACACATTGACACCGAGTCAACTTCTTAGATAATATAACAAGGATGTGTTGGTGTCTGTTATAGCATACAGAGTTATTTGGGTACATCCTACATCCTGTAGCAGTTTCTCTTTTAGCCTTTTGTGAATTCCATAAACTTATTTCCACAGGGTTTGGTCACACTATCACTTAGACTGAATAAAGGGTCCTCTTTCACCACTTTGCCCCAATGCCCTGACTCACGTTGTGGGCTTTGAGTACAAACAAAAGCTGGTTGATTACTCCCATAGCATTCCTGTAACTCTTGCATGAATGAGCATCTCTTGCCAGGCCAGACATTATGATGGATCACAGTGTTATCATCTGGGTGAAATTGTTGTACACCTTTTCTCTCCCACTAGTATATCTTCTGGCACTGTGAATGTTTTCCAAAAATGCTGAGTTCCCAGGCCAGCACTATTTTGATTTCTCTCTCCATTCACTCAAGAGAATTTCAAATTCTGAGTGGAAATCAAGAGCAATGGCAATAGGTTATAACATTCAGGTAAGCCCATGAGATCCCATTGACCAACATCACGAAAATAGCCTATACCTGTCACTGACCTATTGTGTGGAAGAGCCATTGTGTCCCTTACCATTTCGTGTAACTCCATTTAAGCTTTTTTTACTTAGTAATATGAAGAAAGCATATTTATACTATTATTTTCTGTGTACATCTGTGTGCCTCAGTGTATTCATATGTAACACATGTATTCATGTATCTGTGGAGTCCAGAAGAGGGTATTAGATGTCTTGGAAGTGGAATTGTAAGTGGTTATGACCCACCTGATGTAGGTTCTGATGAGTGAATTGGGCCATCTGCAAGACTGTCAAGTGCTCTTAGCCAACCAGCCATAACTATAGTGAAAATATAAATATATCTTAGAATCCTTGTGCAATAGTAGGTTACATAACATTGCCCCAGGGATATTGATACAAAAAAGCCCATCATGGTAGTTTCTAGTGTAATAACAAAATATTGAGTCCATGTGAAACATGCATGAAATTTGAAGGTCAGTGTATCTACAATTCACACATAGTATAAGAGATCATTTAAACAAGCTATTCTTCTTGTGTAAATGTTTTCCTGGGTCTCTCGCAAATGTGATGCTGAGTGTTTTTACATGGGATGTACGAAGTGAGATCCAGTCATCTTTTCTCACATCTCATCCTTCCTCTGTAGGCCTTATAATCCTGAAAAGCAAACTCCTAGTACAGAGCCGTTGTCATATCATTTTATCTTTTAAATAATTATGTAATTTTAAGTGTGTGTGTGTGTGTGTGTGTGTGTGTGTGTATTTTTGTATGGACATGTGATTTCAGGGCATCTCATGTGTTTTGGAGCCACTGTTACAGGAGTTTGGGAGCATCAATTTTCAAGACCACACTGGAAATTTAATCAGGTCCTCTCGAAGCACAAGGCATAGTAATAACGACAGAGTCATCAATACATCTTTTAAAATATTCTTTCTGTGTCTTTATCACAATATTTCTCTCTCTTCTCTGTTACATTTCTCTAATTCCTAGAATAACATTAAGGTGCCTTTCCTTCCCACAGCAAGAAAAACATTGTATTAATTTCATCTTCAAACTACAATTCACTTTAGTAAAATATCATGTATTTTTCTCTGACCACTGAATTGTCACAAAAGTCATGATTATTCATCAAAATATTAAAGCTAGTAAACATAGAACTTCTACTTAATATTTAATTTTTTTGTATTTTATAGCAGTAAATTACAATTCCACACTGAACGTTTTCCAAAAAGCTAGGTCTTGTGGAATAGGGGAAGGATCCAAGTTTATATGGAAAATATGAACAATAGCAGAAAGAGTAGACATCATGATACTGCTATTCAATACCTTTATAGGAAACAGTGAGGATCATTCTAAAAATAGGTAGATATTATATTTCACCCAGTATTTGGTGGTTATGCAGAAACATTACATTAAAACTCATGAACTATTTGTTTACAAATAAGATTTCTCCCTGATCTTTGGAACAGAATTTCTGTGTGGTCTTAACAAAATTATGTAGACCTTAGGAACAAAGATGCATGCAAGCATCCCTGCAGTGGAAGCCAAGATGGAGAAGATCTCCATAGCAACCATGACCTTGCCCTTGGTGCTATGATATACAGGGATGAAGGTGACCCAAACACTGCAGAACACCAGCATGCTGAATGTCAGGTACTTGGCTTCATTGAACGTGTCAGGCAGGTTTCTGGCCAAGAAAGCCACAGTGAAGCTTCCTAGAGCCAGGCAGGCCAAGTATCCCAGGACACAGTAGAATGCAGTAACTGAGCCCTTGTTGCACAAAATGATGATATGGCCATGTTCAGAGTGTGCATCAGTATCAACAAATGGAGGGGAAGACCATAGCCAGATTACACACAAAACACATTGAGATAGGGAGCAGATGGGAATGACGTAGTTAGGAGCCCCTGATACTAGGATGTACTTCATCTGTCTTGGGGCTGTGACTTTGAAAGCCAGAACTACAGTGATTGTTTTGGCTAGAACTGTGGAAATGGCCACGGTGAATGCAATTCCAAATGTGATTTGCTGCAGGATGCAGGTGGCTGAGTTCGGATGGCCCAGGAAGAGCAAGGAGCAGAGGAAACAGAACAGGAGTGACATAAGTAAGAGGTAGCTGAGGGTTCTGTTATTGGCCTTCACCACAGGAGTGTCATGGTGCTTCACAAAGACTCCAAAGACCACAGCAGTGAATGCAGTGAAGCACAGGGCTATTAAGGCAAGAGCCATACCTAATGGATCTTCATAGCTTAGAAAGACCACAGCTTTGTGCCTGCAGTGGTTTTGCTCTGGGTTGGCATACTGGTCCTCTGGGCACTTCACACACTCATCCACATCTGATGGAGAAAGGAAGGTTTTGTTAGTGCTGCTGTCACATTTTATTGAGAGTTTATTGGAACAGCATTGCAATATCTGTATTTATGCTGAGAATATAATTGAAGGAAATTGCTACACTGTGATGCTTCCATTTTATAATGCTCATTTTCTTTATGGGATGCAAAGTCACAGAATCATTTCTTTGTCCATCATTTTTGGTGATATGATGAATCAACTTATACTGTTGAATTCCAGAAGGTAAATTCATTAAGCGCAGTTTAGCTGATTGTGTTTTAAAATCACCAATCCCCTATATTCAGTGATTCCTGAGGTGGTTGACTGTTTTAGGAATTCTGTCTCTATGACATAAGGAAACTCTGTCTTCTACTGGGATCAAACCTGTGATTGGTGTTAGATATTCAGTTCACCAGCACCAACACAATGACACAGAAACAGTATTAGATGGAAGTAGTAGGTTGTATGTGTGGTTGTGTGTGTGCGTGTGTGTGTGGCAGTACATATAACATTAACAAATGGAAAGAGCCTAAATGTCCCTCAGCTGAAGAATAGATGAAGAAACTGTGGTACATTTACACATTTACACTATGGTATACTACTCAGCTATTAAAAACAAGGAAACCATGAAATCTGTGGACAAATGGATGGCATACTGAGTGAGTTAACCAAGAAGCAGAAAGACTCACATGGTATATACTCACTTATAATTGGACACTAGCCCAAAAGGCATGTCCCATGAAATTCTTCACTTACCTGGAGATTGAGATACATGGGAGAACATTATGACAGGAAGACCTGGTCCCAGGGCTTCTGCTCAAACTATTGCAACAACCAAGGACAATACATGCAGTAAACATAGAAACTCTACTCAGATCTAGCTAATGGACAAGACATTGTCCATAGCTGAGTGGAAGGCTGGGACTCCCTCTTACATGAACTGTGGTGTCCCATATTGACCACTCCCCCATGGTGGGGAGGCCTGGTGGCCCTTAAGAAAAGATGAGCAGGCTACCAAGATGAGATTTGATAGCCTATGACCATATAGTGGGGGAAGAGGTCCCCCTCACTCACAGATATAGGGAAGGGGAATAGGGTGAAAGCAGGAGTGAAGGAGGAACATAGGATACAAGGCATGGGATAACAATTTAGATGTAGTGTGACTACTCTAGATGAGAGAAGCATGGGAGAAAAGCAAAGTAGAAGGATCCAAGGGTCCTAGAAACCTACAAGTAGAACATTATGATAGGCAGATTTGGGTCCAGGGTTCCAGCTCAAACTAAGGCACCAGCCAAGGACAATACAGGCGGTAAACTTTAAACCCCTACCCAGATCTAGCCAATGGTCAGAACATTCTCCATAGTTGAGTGAATAAATTAATGAAATAAATTAAAAAATAAATAATTCACCAATACCATACATTCAGTGCCACCTCCTGAGGTGGTTGACTGTTTTAGAAATGCTGTCTCTGTGACAGAGGGAGACTCTGTCTTCTACTGGGACCAGACCAATGATAGATGTAATAGTTTCAGCTCACCATCCCAAAAACATTGACATAAAAACTGTATTAGATGGAAGTAATAGGATGTGTGTGTGATTGTATGTGTTTTGTGTGTGTTTGTGTGTGTGTGTGAGTGTGAGTACATCTAAAAGTAACAAAATAGCTTATGAGTTTGATAGAAACTTGAGTTATATTGGGTAAGTAGGAGGGCAAAAGTGAGTGGTAAAATACATATGAATTTAATGTTAATGTTTGAAAATTGTAGATAATTATGTAAATATTCTCTTATGTGTATGATCTTCTGTCACTAGGGACACAGAAATCCTGATACTTGTTCATGAGAAGCTCTAACACTAACACTGAAAGTAGAAACCTGGAAATACTTAGCACTGAAAAGCCCTTCTTCTTGATTCTGTTTTGTTTGGAATCATTCAGCCCCCTCCTCCGTCTCTAATTTCACTTCCATGAGACTCTGAGTGTACTCAAGGGTGCAATAGATGTATTTCTAAAAAATATAAGCAAGATAACACGAGAATCCTCAGGTGTGGTAACAAAGATTGTTGGCGTAAACTATAGTACTACACTCATAAGTTGTCATTCCTACCATGGCAGCTGTAGTAAATGTGATTGCAATTGCGTGGAATCACTAGACAATTACAGAGAGGATAATGTGCTTCTAGGGATTTTATTCTATTTATGTACAGCAATTCATATACGAACAGTTGTAATTAGATAATTTGTATAAAATCCTAGGTGTTTTGCTCAGCTGTTAAGAGAATGTACTGGTTTCCAGAACATGAGTTCACATCTCCTCAGGGGTATTTGTTTCCTCCCACCTGAATTTACACTTGTGTACATGTATACAGCCACCTCACATATATAACATAATTAAAATAAAAATTAATATTTGTGTAACTTTTATGTTTTCATTTATGTAAATACCCTTTAATCTTTTTAGCGTGCACATAGATAACAATGTCATTACAATTAATTTGATTACATTGGAGGATCATGTATGGTGCAATGCATGGATGTCAGAAGACATCTGCTAGGAGTTGTTATTCTATCTTTTATACATGAGTCCTGGGGATGAAATCAGGTCATCAGTCTTACTATCAAGAGATTTAACTGCTAAGTCATCTCAACGGCCATATATATCCTTAGAGAAATTGAAATTCATTACATCGGGGAAAATATCTATTGGTCATTTGCATTTAGCCAACCCTAAATAAATAATCATTAGAATAATAGGAGCTGAGTAGGAGGAATGCCATTTTAACATGTTTCAGTACTTGATTTCAGTACAAAACCACTCTAACCTTTTAAATTATATGATTATTAGATGAGTGATATATATAAAATTAAAAGGTTTATCATATTTGCTACATGATGAATGACCACTTAGCCCCATGTTCATAGATATGAATTACATTGAACATTCAAAAATAGATCCTTGGATATTACACAAAATCTTCTGTGTTATACTTACCAGTTTCCTAAATTTTACAAATAAAAATTTCCCTCTATGTTAATATGCCAGAGTACTTGGATTTGGTTCCCAACTCTAGAATGACATAGCTCATCAGGTCTGATGCCCTGTTTTGTTCTCCATGGCCTCCTGTACATAAATGGTGTGCACAAAGTCACATAGGGACGCATACATACATGCAAAGAGAACACAATACTTGTAATGATATGATTGGAATTTAATCTACATGACTTCTTAGATGAGATTAAGTATTAAGAAAATAGTGTGTATAAAATTCACTGAAACTGCAGTTTGATTATCAAAACTCTTTCTTAGAAAAAATGTGATCCTCCATGAATTTATAATGATTCAGTGAGGATAAAGTCATAAGAGTTTGTTGTTGTTGTTGAAGAAATATTAATAATTGTATTCCTAGAAAGACAAACTTAGAAAAATGACCCATTTTATTTCTGGAGTTGCTTTTTAGACAACTTTGTAACGTCAGTGAGCTTGGGAGAGGATAATCCACATGAAGAATTTAGCACAATAGCAAATACTCACTTGTCTCATTAGAAATTTCATTCTCTGGGCATGGGCTGCATTCAAAACAGCAGGCTGCCATTCCCTCCTTTGAGAATTTCCTGAATCCAGGACCACAATCATCACTGCATACAGAAGGAAGCATCTGAGAAAAGTAGACACAGACTGCCATCAGAATTTTTACTGATACCTTTCCTATACATTATAGTGTTGTGATATGAATAAGCTTATTTCATAAACAAGAACTGAGGGGGCACATGTACCTTAGTGCTTCATATACTTAATGCAAAGTATATTAAAAGATGAAAACTAATTGATTCTTTTTAAAAAACAATTTTATTCAATATTTTACATATACAGTGGGCATGAATTTTTGTAATTGTTTATTATTGAATTTTGGTGTGTTTCATCCTTTGCTGGGGGATAAATATACTGGGTAGAGTAACCGGGGTTGGCAGCTATGTCTCTAAGTTTTTCTTTTCTTTTTTTTTAATTTTTTATTATTAATTTATTCTTGTTACATCTCAATGGTTATCCCATCCCTTGTGTCCTCCCATTCTTCCCTCCCTCCCCTTCTCCCCTTATTCCCCTCCTCTATGACTGTTCCTGAGGGGGATTACCTCCCCTTGTATATGCTCATAGGGTATCAAGTCTCTTCTCGGTAACCTGCTGTCCTTCCTCTGAGTGCCACCAGGTCTCCCCCTCCAGGGGACATGGTCAAATGTGAGGCACCAGAGTACGTGAGAAAGTCATATCCCACTCTCCACTCAGGTGTGGAGACTGTTCTGACCATTGGCTAGAGCCTGGTAGGGGTCTAAGTTTTTCATATACACCACTGCTACTCTCTTCTAAGAATATACATGGTGGAATCTGCTGATATCCATATGGGACCTTTACATTAATGGAGCTTCTCTCTTTAAGCTTGTATTTCCCTGCTCTGTTACAAAACAAATGTAAATAAAATATGTCAAGGGCTAGTTCTTTTTTATTTTTTTTAATGTTCGTACTTTGGTATTTAAATGAATATTGTATCTAGATGACCACAAAAACTGTTGTAGTTTGGAAATTCATACCACCATTTTACTGGATACAATGTAGATCCCTTCAGTGTTTCCTTCTTCTCCTCTTGTGGTCATAGTTTATTAATTTGAGCTCGTCATCGTATCCCTTTGATCTCCTATCATGTTTATTCTCCTTGTTGTTTTATCTTTGTCATACTTTGAATTTCCAAAATTTGATGCCTTGTCTTCAAGAATTGACATACTATATTCATTATGAAGTATTCACTTTGTGTGGCCTTATACTGTTGTTTTAATTTTATTTATTTTGATTATCTGTATCTATTTTAGTTAGATTTTATTTTTATCTT
This sequence comes from Acomys russatus, assembly GCF_903995435.1. Taxonomy (NCBI): domain Eukaryota; kingdom Metazoa; phylum Chordata; class Mammalia; order Rodentia; family Muridae; genus Acomys; species Acomys russatus. The sequence goes on along the minus strand of NC_067155.1, from coordinate 7,820,748 downwards.
TATTGAAGTCCTTTGTCACATAGTCACTCAGTGGCTTATTGTATGCAAGTTTTAATATCTCATCGTATGTTCCCAGAGGTCATATCTGTCTTTCTTCATTTTTCAGAATACTCTTATAATCATATTTTAGTTTGTTAACAATTTGTCATGGAACATATTCTCATTTACATACATAACTATAACATTTGGAATCATGTTTATTCAATATAGTTATGATTATGTTTGTTTGTTTCTTCAATGGGATATGCAAAATTAGAAGCAGAACACTGCTTGTATTATTTCACTCCTGCGTACTCTTCCAGTGGATGCTCATGTAAGGTTGAACTGATGTGTAGTTTTAAGAAATATGAGACTTCCTTTCTTCCCACTGAATGGATATGTAGCTCAGTAGCTACACCTTCAGCTTACATGTTCTTTTCCCTTAGAAAGCCTTTTATCATCACCCTCAGAAGAATTAATTACTATACATTTTATTTTATCTTACCAACCTGATAAATAACTTGAAGACTTTCCTGTAATTATCTTTTTAAAAATAGAATGAAATTTGCAACTAGGATACCTTAAACCACCCATACAAGAGCCATAAGAAGAAATTTCTTTTATGAAAGCCAAATTTTTATTACTATCAATCCTTCCCCATGCATAGAAGAAAAGTAGACAGCCTTTTATTAGTAAAAAAAAAAAAAAAAAAAACTATGCCATAGTTAAGTGTAACAAGCAAGGTTCATCAACTGAGCAATTTCTTGTACATGGCATCATCGAAGGATTAAAACAGGAACCATTTTCAATATTTATTGCTCACTAACAATATTCAAATTTGACTTTTAGAACCCAAAGTCTGACTGTAAACTGTTTTAAGCTTCTAAGGATCTGTATCACTTTATGGCATCCACCTGCTCCACCTGTGCCAGTGTTTCACAGATATCTATGCAGGGAGCACACATATAATAACATAAAAGTAAGAAGGAAAGAAAGGAAAAACAATGTTATAATTTATAGACGATCTACAGGGTTCCTGAAAATGTTAATTCATGATTAGGAGTTTTTAAATTTTAGGACTTTTGTAAAAAATTTAAACAGTATAACATAATGAAATTTAGTGATTTAGCCTGAAGAGATGGCTCAGAGTTTAAGAGCATCCCCTGCTCTTCCAAAGGCCCTGAGTTCAATTCCCAGCAACCACATGGTGGTTCACAACCATCTCTAGAACAACATCTGGTTGCCTGCTTCTTGGGAGCAAGTGTATATGTCACCAAACCACTGCATACCTGAATAACAAAGTATTTAAAAATTAATTATTTGCATATGTTTATTTTACTCCTTTTTTACAATTAGCCTCAGTCATTTCAACATTTGGGCCAGAGTTCAAATATAAGGGAAGAAATCACTGTGTGGTAAGAAGAATGTTATCAGAACAATATTACTTACTTTATTGGAATTAACATCAAATAGAGGTGATGAACTGTTTCATTTTAATACTCAAAATCAGAAACAGGCTCTGATATGACAACAGTACATAGTACATATGTCTGAATTTGTCAAAGAATTAATAAAACTGTCACCTTAATAACTGAGAAGAAGAAAAATAATATAGGTTCCCCCAACTGCTTTCTTCTTTCACAATCTATTACATTTCACTAACTTACAATGCGCACACTTAACAGTGTTTAGTGCTGTTTGAGCTAAATCAGCACAGTCAGTTCAACCCACCTGCTTATCTCCTGTGGCCCACTCCATCGCATCTACTGATAAATGGAGCTGTTGACTACGTGGAAAGTATGGGCTAAAGCTTCCTATCTTCACCTTAAGTCCAAGACTGTGTTGCAATTTTGAAACTTGGTAAATGTCATAGTCCTCTCCTAGTTTTTCTCTCTGGTTCATATTCACTCTGTCACCCACAGGATTAGTGAAGTGGGTCTTCCTCACAAAAGAGTGCAGCTGAAAGACAGGCAGCACACTCTAAGGTGTATCTCCTTACTTGAAGTCGGAAAATAGATTCTGATTTCTTCCAAAAGGAAATTTTAGTAAAGATGCCCAGGGGTGAAATATCAATGAAAGCAACTGGATAAATAAAATTATTGTATTATTCCCAGATTTCTATTTCTTTTAGAGTCTACCAAGTAATTAGACATATTTGTAAAACAAAACATAGATATACAACACACAGAAGCAAACATCTAAACCCAAAAATATTCACAAAGAGTCAGGGATATACACGTAATACAGTGGTACACTCTTTTGCACAAACACACACATAAATGCCCAGACACACAAATAAACATACAATGATTCACAGATAGACAGACATTAGCAATAGGGCCTGCACACAGACACACAGATGCAGAAACACACAAAACACATACACAAGCACTCACATGCATTGCCTGGCATGTACACAAGCAAGATATACACAAATAAAGACAACCACACAGAGTGACATTGAAACACTGATAAATTCATATTTACATCCAAAGGCACATGGAGAGGCAGATAGAATAACAGCACCAAACACACAGAGATACACATAGACTGGAACACAGATACACATTCATGCAGGCAAATACAGAGAAACCCAAGAAATGCGTGGACACACACACACAACATGCACACGCACAGGCACGCACACACACACACCAGAGGTGCCTGTAAACATATTAACTTGAAAAATACATACAGGATGATACACACAGACACAATCACCTATACAAAAAGATGTTGATAAACAGACGAACATATGCTCACTTCCACCAAGAAATGAAAAGATAGGAAGGTTGACATAAAAACATACATACACAGCTACACAATTACACAAACAGATGCAAAGCAACGCAAACACCTTCAGATAAGTGATAAGTATACATTCGCACAACTGAACACAAATGTATGTATTAAGCTGAATTCCAGATTTGTTTCCTGTGTAATTAGTCTCAGAAACACAAGTAAGGACACTAGTGTCTATAGTGGGGGGCAGAATTAGTAGAGAAAATTTGTAATACCCTGTAATTATGGCAACATACTTGACTAGTAATGAACAAGGAATTATCTTCTCATAAAGGAGAGGATTGATTAAGGAAGCAGTGATTATATTTCCAGTATTAGAACAAGTGGGATACTATTCAGGTTCTCTGTATCAAAATCCATGATCTTCATTGAAAAATGTGCCCTCCTCTCAACTGACTTCACATTCTGCATATATACTATCCTCTAGATTTCATTCCTTAGCTGGAAAATGTACAGAAATCTTCCTAATTAGAAAGTTTTCCTATTCCACCCAGATTTGGCCTGTGAGAGACTCTGAAAGAGCATGACATTGATGACACCAAATACATTCTAAGAGAGGAAACAGTACCTTTGTGCAATTAACGTTGAGCTTGTGCTTATAGATCATTGGCCGACGATCTGCCTGTAGAAAAGCTATCTCATGGAGTGCATGGGCCACAGCATACACAGCATTGTATATGTGATAACTGCCATCAATAAAAGCCATGTCAAAAGTCTGTTCCATTAGCCAATCCAATGAGGTACTGGATGAGCAGTTCTTCAGTGTTTTTAATTTAGATGACAAGACATCACAGGTAAAGTACATCCACTCTAGGCTTGCCAGATATTTGTCTGAGTATTTGAATGGGTTCAATGATCGCAAAAAACTTTTTAAACCTAAAATATCAGCATGGTGGTGTGCAAAAACAAAAGTTAAATGCAGTGAGTCAAGGGGAAAGTCCCTGTTATTTATACTGACATCCCACTGTGAGGTAGTGATCCATATTCTCTGTGTACTTAGAGAGTCCCACATTCTTGAGCTCATAGCTAGAGTACTGTCTATGTCACCATAAAGGATAACAACATTTGTGGATGATGTCACCATTTGGTTGTAATACACATCAGCTCTTGACATGTATAATTGCATGTTGACTGGGATCATGTTCACAAAGGCAAGGCAGACTGTATTTTTTTCCATCTCTTGTCTCAAATACCAGAGAAATTCGATACCGACATCATTGTCTGAGATGACTAGACCAATCCAGTTCCAGCTGAAGTAAAGTATAAAGGAGACCATGGCCATGGCAAGTGATATGTCCTTGGGGGCCATCTGAATCAGATATGGAAATTGTTCACGATCATCCAGGACTGGATGGAAAGGTCCATGGGAGAGCTGAAGGACCTAGGGCATGGGAAGCAGCATGAGCCAGCATATGTTTCTAAGAAGTTTTATACACATTTTTTTCTGCAAAATGCTCTAGAGATACCCATTAGTTGGTACTTGTTCACTCCTCTCTATTTCAAACAAGGAAATGCCAAAGCCCTATCATATCTCTGTATAGGAAGTTCCCTTAAACAATAGATTGACATAATCCTGAGGCCAGGCTCCTCCTTAAACTCTTTTAACATCTCTGAACTGCTCCAAAGGAGACATGATTTCAAAATTTCCCACCTAACAGAATCTCACCTCCTGAGGTTGTAAGATGTATGTCTGATATGCTGCTGATGTTTCCCAGTTTGGACCAGTAAGCAACACACCACAAGAAGGCTCCATTTCACAGTGGTAATTAGGTAAAAGTTCATAAAACTCATTTTCTAATTCAGCACTCAACCATTCATATAATTCTGACAGAGGCATACAACCAAATGTTAGGTCTCTAAATTGTAGAGAAATATTTGGCAAAAGACGAGAGTTCCTGTTAACTTCATCCAAGGAAAAGGCCAATGCCAGATCAAACGGGTATTTTTTAGTTGTTTTGCTATAAAAGGATAGAGTGTTTATTATGAACATAGATCTACAGATAATCATTTGTAGTCAATACAAGGCATATCCTGTACTAGACAGTATTGCATTTTACCCCCAAGTATTGAAACAAATGTCTTGTGTCGTGAGATTGTGATGACATCTGAAGCTGGAAACTTGTGAATGATTTAAACAGCCATAAGAGTGTTTCTTCCATATATAACATGTGTTATTGATATCTACCACAGAAAATGTTTCTATTTTTGTGTGTGTGTGTGTGTGCTTTGTTCATAAGTAAAGGCAGGACCAATGGCTTGATAAAAGAATATTTCTGATCAAGTCTGTACCTTGGAATTGTTGAGCATATAAACAATACATGTGTTGTGAAAGTCATTGGGTGAATAGTGTCTTCTCTTCAAATTAACAACATTGGATAAGGCAGTAAAGAAAAGATTTATAAGTGTACAGTGGACTTTTGCGATGGTGACATTTGGCTCCTATACTTACAATAATTTTTTATTATTGGCCAATGTAGTTGACATATCCATTTATAGCAATCCTAATCTTCTTTGTCTTTTCTTTGAGTTCATCTATTGCAGGAGGAAAATCTTTTCCTAAAGATTTATATTTAAATAAATTTATATAAGAAAATCACATTTGGTAAAAGATGTACATATTCCTGTATAGGAATGGCCATCAGCAATGATTATTTGGGCCACAAAAGGACAATAGAATCCACGGCTTCAAATCATACTTTTCTGTAATCTAGTCTGACCTTACATGCACAGGGATACACTTACTTCAGGTGTGTCTTCAAGAGATTAACAGACCTGAGTGCAGAGATTAAGGTCAGACACCACAATCCCATTGTCATTCATCTCCTTTCTGCTTACACACACATGTGATTTTGTCACACAGCTTACATCCTAGTAACAAAATTTTCCTCAAGAAAATGTCTTTTGACTATCCTTATGTTAACAGTAACAGCACTGGCATCCTACTGAGAAGTAGAACATTCACAAATTGTAGGGAAATTTCAACATGCCAATATTAAATGTTGAAATATAGCAGTATACAAAATAAAATATCGGGACAAATTTTGTGCTTTTTCTCATTTATGACTTGGTCATACATAGAAGCCAGTGATTGTAGAAGTATGAAAATGAATTTAGGAGCAACAGAAACCTATAGAAAATTCCTAGTGGACATATCTCCTACTTCCATTCTTAACACAGCTTCAGAAGGTATAGAGTGACCACCTACAAGGACTTTGATAGAGTAACTGTGTGTCTAGGTAAATGGTATCATCTGCTATGTGTGTCACAGAATGTGCACCAGGAACCACACACCAATGGATGATCTATCAGCATGTTCTATGGCCATTTACTTACATGTATATATGCTATAATTAATTGAACTAGTATGGGACTTCTTTTAGCAATAAATCACTGGCTATTGTGCAACTGGAGACTATGAATAAGAGGGATATATTTGCTGGGTCAAGGTTCAGTCCTTTTTTTGTTCAGCATCCAACCTTTATGTGGGAAGGTAAGTGGAAACAAACTGATTACTCTCTGATTGAAGTAAAAGTGGGAATATCACAATGGGTCTGTAAAAGATTTAAAGTTTTTTCTTGGTGTGCATGCTGTGAGAACAGGACTAAAAACTCAGAGCATTGTGTTGATCTACATCCTAAGATACCTCCTGAAATATTTATTATGATATTTTCCTGGAAAATATAAAAGCACTTACTGTATATCCAGAAGGCTATCCCAATCCTCGAGGCGCATGGGCCTCTGTACTGGTTCAATGGCAAAAGGACAACTTAACAAAAAATTCCTTTCTTTATCTTCATTTGGCTTCAGTCTCCAAAAGCATCCGGAATGAATGAAACTGACCATGAGAATTGGAATGTTCAGGAGCAACAAAAGGGAAGTCAAAGTGAACATATTTCTTCTGCCTCAACCCTGGACAATGTAGAACACGAAGTGCCATGCAGATCAGCATATCAGATGGGCACTTATGTATTTTCATCTTTCTTCTCTAATCAGAGGATGAGCTGCTTGAATATTCATGATCTCTCCTCCTGACCCCTGCAGGAATTCTGAAAACTCTATATCCTGGGGCTTGTCATCTGATGTCCCCAGTCCCCGGTTCAGGTAATAAACATGGTAGGAAAATACATATGAAGATAATTCAGTCTTAGGTTCCATGACATCACTCATATTTGTGAACTTTAAAGTCTCTAGGAGGAAGCCATTTAGTTTAAATTTAGTCCCTGAAATGTCTTATCAGGCTGATTACTTGAACACAAATAGCAATGATGTCAGTGGATTGAGTCCAAAGATCCACAGTGAGACACGCAGTAATGGTTTAGGTAGGACTCACAATGCTCCAAGTCATGGGGACACAGTGGGAATTGTATTGCCAAGTCTAAGTAAGAGGGAGGCAATTCAGGTTGAGACCAATGGAAACCCACAGAGCATGCACAGTGGGGACTATGCTACACCTGTGACATGTATATGGTGTCCAGACAAAACCTTTCCATCTATTGTCTTGAAAATCCATAAGCAGGCCCAGTCCAGAAATATACTGACTCTTGTTGTATCCAAAATCATCGACTTAGCCACAGACCCACATTTTATTTACACATTCGAGCTTGATATTTAAAGGTCCCACAGGATCTAGAGAGAAACATCAAACCTTTACTCCTAATTTCAAATAATGAGAAAGACATATCAGCCCTACAAGAAACCCATAATTATTGAGTTCTAAATAATGATCTCCCTTCCATATACTCAGTTTTGACAGATCAAAAATTTCTACTGTGTTATTTCTTCCTCATTATCTTTGATGTTCTAAATGGAATTTTTCATTTTACTTTCCAGTAGTTGCAATAAAGAAGTCCTGTCATATGCATCTCAGAATCAGTGTTTAATATGGAAACTTATATAACAATTTTCCTGGTCACACACTGGTGACTGTGTGCTCATGGTATTCTTGCAATGAAAGAGACCACAAGAAAAGCATCACAAATGAGACAAGTCTTTGGTGTGGGTGGTGACATGCCTTATTTTGCATTTAAGATGAGGCAATTAAGAATTATACTGTCCTCTGTAACTTGTGGTAAATTTCATAACCATCATTTAACACGTGCATGACCTGTGGTTCTGTGATGAGCTGTCCTGGAGGGCTAAGATGTGAATCTGGAATAATGTGATTGGAGAAGACCTTAGTAAGAAGTCAGAACAAATTCATCTTTCAAAACGACAAATGAAATTTCCTGCGCATCCTCCAAGACTCGTCTCATTTGTGATGCTTTTCTTGTGGTCTCTTTCATTGCAAGAATACCATGAGCACACAATCACCAGTGTGTGACAGGGAATTGTTATGTACGTTTCCATATTAAACACTGATTCTGAGATACTTAAGACAAGACTTTTTATTGCAACTACTGGAAAGTAAAATGATAAAAATCCATTTAGAAAATCGAAGATAATGAGGAAGAAATGACACAGTAGAAGAAAACTGAGTATATGGAAGGGAGATCATTATTTATTTATTTTTTATTTTTTATTTTTATTTATTCTTGTTACATCTCAATGTTTATCCCATCCCTTGTATCCTCCCATTCCTCCCCTCCCATTTTCCCATTATTCCCCTCCCCTATGACTGTTCCTGGAAGGATTACCTCCTCCTGTATATGCTCATAGGGTATCAAGTCTCTTCTTGGCTACCTGCTGTCCTTCCTCTGAGTGCCACCACGTCTCCCCCTCCAGAGGACATGGTCAAATGTGAGGCACCAGAGTACGTGAGAAAGTCATATCACACTCTCCACTCAACTGTGGAGAATGTTCTGACTGTTGGCTAGATCTGGGTAGGAGTTTAAAGTTTACCTCCTGTATTGTCCTTGGCTGGTGCCTTAGTTTGAGCGGGACCCCTGGGCCCAAATCTGCCTATCATAATGTTCTACTTGTAGATTTCTAGGACCCTCTGTATCCTTTTATTTTGCTATTCTCCCATGCTTCTCTCATTTAGAGTCCCAATAGGATGCCTTTCCCGCTGTCCCAGTTTCCTGGTAAGTGAAGGCTTTCGTGGGACATGCGCCTTGGGCTAGTATGCAGATATAAGTGAGTATATACCATTTGATTCTTTCTGCTTCTGGGTTAACTCACTCATTATGATCATTTCTAGCTCAATCCATTTATCCACAAATTTCTGGAATTCCTTGTTTTTAATAGCTGAGTAGTATTCCATAGTGTATATGTACCACAGTTTCTTTATCCACTCTTCTATTGAGGGACACTTAGGCTGTTTCCATGTTCTGGCTATTATGAATAAGGCTGCTATGAACATGGTTGAGCAAATTTTCTTGTTGTGTGCTGGAGCATCTTCTGGATATATTCTAAGGAGTGGAATAGCTGGGAAAAAATCTTCACCAACCCTACATCTGACAAAGGTCTAATATCCAAAATATATAAAGAACTCAAGAAATTAAACACCACCAAACCAAATAACCCAATTGAGAAATGGGGCTTGGAACTAAACAGAGAAGTCTCAACAGAGGAGTATCAAATGGCTGAGAAACACTTAAAGAAATGCTCTACCTCCTTAGTCATCAGGGAAATGCAAATCAAAGCAACTCTGAGATGCCATCTTACACCCATCAGTATGGCTAAGATCAAAAACTCAAGCAACACCACATGCTGGCGAGGATGTGGGGAGAGAGGAACACTCCTTCACTGCTGGTGGGAATGCAAACTAGTACAGCCACTTTGGAAATCTATCTGGTGCTATCTCAGAAAAATGGGTATAGGGCTTCCTCGAGATCATTAATTAAACTCAAAAATTATTGGTTGCTTGTAGGACTGATATGTCGTTCTCATTATTTGAAATTAGGAGCACAGATTTGATGTTTCTCTCTAGATCCTGTTGAACCTTTAAATACCAAGATCAATTGTGTAAATAAAATGTGGGTCTGTGGCTAAGTCTATGATTTTGGATAAAACAAGAGTCAGTATATTTCTGGATTGGGCCTGCTTATGGATTTTCAAGACAATAGATGGAAAGGTTTTGTCTGGACACCATATACATGTCACAGGTGTAGCATAGTCCCCACTGTGCATGCTCTGTGGGTTTCCGTTCTAAACCTGAATTGCCTCCCTCTTACTTAGACTTGGCAATACAATTCCCACTGTGTCCTCAAGACCTGGAGCACTGTGAGTCCTACCTAAACCATTACTGCGTGTCTCACTGTGGATCTTTGGACTCAATCCACTGACATCATTGCTATTTGTGTTCAAGTAATCAGCCTGATAAGACATTTCAGGGACTAAATTTAAACTAAATGGCTTCCTCCTAGGGACTTTTAAGTTCACAAATATGAGTGATGTCATGGAATCCAAGACTGAATTATCTTCATATGTATTTTCCTACCATGTTTATTACCTGAACCGGGGACTGGGGACATCAGATGACAAGCCCGAGGATATAGAGCTTTCAGAATTCCTGCAGGGGTCAGGAGGAGAGATCATGAATATTCAAGCAGCTCATCCTCTGATTAGAGAAAAAAGATGAAAATACATAAGTGTCCATCTGATATGCTGATCTGCATGGCACTTCGTGTTCTACATTGTCCAGGGTTAAGGCAGAAGAAATATGTTCACTTTGACTTCCCTTTTGTTGCTCCTGAACATTCCAATTCTCATGGTCAGTTTCATTCATTCCAGATGCTTTTGGAGACTGAAGCCAAATGAAGATAAAGAAAGGAATTTTTTGTTAAGTTGTCCTTTTGCCATTGAACCAGTACAGAGGCCCATGCACCTAGAGGATTGGGATAGCCTTCTGGATATACAGTAAGTGCTTTTATATTTTCTAGGAAAGTATCATAATAAATATTTCAGGAGGTATCTTAGGATGTAGATCAACACAGTGCTCTGAGTTTTTAGTCCTGTTCTCATAGCATGCACACCAAGAAAGAACTTTAAATCTTTTACAGACCCATTGTGATATTCCCACTTTTACTTCAATCAGAGAGTAATCAGTTTGTTTCCACTTACCCTCCCACTTAAAGGTTGGATGCTGAACAAAAAAAGGACTGAACCTTGACCCAGAAAATATATCCCTTTTATTCATAGTTTCCAGTTGCACAATAGCCAGTGATTTATTGCTAAAAGAAGTCCCATACTAGTTCAATTAGTTATAGCATATATACATGTAAGTAAATGGCCATAGAACATGCTGATAGATCATCCATTGGTGTGTGGTTCCTGGTGCACATTCTGTGACACACATAGCAGATGATACCATTTACCTAGACACACAGTTACTCTATCAAAGTCCTTGCATGTGGTCACTCTATACCTTCTGAAGCTGTGTTAAGAATGGAAGTAGCAGATATGTCCACTAGGAACTTTCTATGGGTTTCTGTTGCTCCTAAATTCATTTTCATACTTCTACAATCACTGGCTTCTATGTATGACCAAGTCATAAATGAGAAAAAGCACAAAATATGTCCCGATATTTTATTTTGTATACTTCTATATTTCAACATTTAATATTGGTATGTTGAAATTTCCCTGCAATTTGTGAATGTTCTACTTCTCAGTAGGATGCCAGTGCTGTTACTGTTAACATAAGGATAGTCAAAAGACATTTTCTTGAAGAAAATTTTGTTACTAGGATGTAAGCTGTGTGACAAAATCACACGTGTGTGTAAGCAGAAAGCAGATGAATGACAATGGGATTGTGGTGTCTGACCTTAATCTCTGCACTCAGGTCTGTTAATCTCTTGAAGACACACCTGAAGCAAGTGTATCCCTGTGCATGTAAGGTCAGACTAGATTACAGAAAAGTATGATTTGAAGCCGTGGATTCTATTGTCCTTTTGTGGCCCAAACAATCATTGCTCATGGCCATTCCTAAACAGGAATATGTACATCTTTTACCAAATGTGTTTTTCTTATATGAAATCATTTAAATATAAATCTTTAGGAAAAGATTTTCCTCCTGCAATAGATGAACTCAAAGAAATGACAAAGAAGATTACGATTGCTATAAAGGGATATGTCAACTACATTGGCCAATAATAAAAAATTATTGTAAGTATAGGAGCCAAATGTCACCATCGCAAAAGTCCACTGTACACTTATAAATCATTTCTTTACCGCCTTATCCAATGTTGTTAATTTTAAGGGAAGACACTATTCACCCAATGACTTGCACAAAACATGTATTGTTTATATGCTCAACAATTCCAAGGTACAGACTTGATCAGAAATATTCTTTTATCAAGCCATTGGTCCTGCCTTTACTTACGAAAAAAGCACACACACACACACACACACAAAATCAGAGATGGAAACATTTTCTGTGGTAGATGTCAATAACACATGTTATATATGGAAGAAACACTCCTATGGCTGTTTAAATCATTCACAAGTTTCCAGCTTCAGATGTCATCACAATCTCATGACACAAGACATTTGTTTCAATACTTGGGGGTAAAATGCAATACTGTCTAGTACAGGATATGCCTTGTATTGACTACAAATGATTATCTGTAGATCTATGTTCATAATAAACACTCTATTCCTTTTATAGCAAAACAACTAAAAAGTACCCGTTTGATCTGGCATTGGCCTTTTCCTTGGATGAAGTTAACAGGAACTCTCGTCTTTTGCCAAATATTTCTCTAAAGTTTAGAGACCTAGCAGCTGGTTGTATTCTTCTGTCAGAATTATATGAAAGGTTGAGTGCTGAATTAGAAAATGAGCTTTATGCACTTTTACCTAATTACCACTGTGAAATGGAACCTTCATGTGATGTGTTGCTTACTGGTCCAAACTGGGAAACATCAGCAGCATATCAGACATACATCTTACAACCTCAGGAGGTGAGATTCTGTTAGGTGGGAAATTTTGAAATCATGTCTCCTTTGGAGCAGTTCAGAGATGTTAAAAGAGTTTAAGGAGGAGCCTGGCCTCAGGATTATGTCAATCTATTGTTTAAGGGAACTTCCTATACAGAGACATGATAGGGCTTTGGCATTTCCTTGTTTGAAATAGAGAGGAGTGAACAAGTACCAACTAATGGGTATCTCTAGAGCATTTTGCAGGAAAAATGTGTATAAAGCTTCTTAGAAATATATGCTGGCTCATGCTGCTTCCCATGCCCTAGGTCCTTCAGCTCTCCTACGGACCTTTCCATCCAGTCCTGGATGATCGTGAACAATTTCCATATCTGATTCAGATGGCCCCCAAGGACATATCACTTGCCATGGCCATGGTCTCCTTTATACTTTACTTCAGCTGGAACTGGATTGGTCTAGTCATCTCAGACAATGATGTCGGTATTGAATTTCTCTGGTATTTGAGACAAGAGATGGAGAAAAATACAGTCTGCCTTGCCTTTGTGAACATGATCCCAGTCAACATGCAATTATACATGTCAAGAGCTGATGTATATTACAACCAAATGGTGACATCATCCACAAATGTTGTTATCCTTTATGGTGACATAGACAGTACTCTAGCTATGAGCTCAAGAATGTGGGACTCTCTAAGTACACAGAGAATATGGATCACTACCTCACAGTGGGATGTCAGTATAAATAAGAGGGACTTTCCCCTTGACTCACTGCATTTAACTTTTGTTTTTGCACACCACCATGCTGATATTTTAGGTTTAAAAAGTTTTTTGCGATCATTGAACCCATTCAAATACTCAGACAAATATCTGGCAAGCCAGGAGTGGATGTACTTTACCTGTGATGTCTTGTCATCTAAATTAAAAACACTGAAGAACTGCTCATCCAGTACCTCATTGGATTGGCTAATGGAACAGACTTTTGACATGGCTTTTATTGATGGCAGTTATCACATATACAATGCTGTGTATGCTGTGGCCCATGCTCTCCATGAGATAGCTTTTCTACAGGCAGATCATCGGCCAATGATCTATAAGCACAAGCTCAACGTTAATTGCACAAAGGTACTGTTTCCCGTCTTGGAATGTATTTGGTGTCATCAATGTCATGCTCTTTCAGAGTCTCTCACAGGCCAAATCTGGGTGGAGTAGGAAAACTTTTTAAATTAGGAAGATTTCTGTACATTTTCCAGCTAAGGAATGAAATCTAGAGGATAGTATATATGCAGAATGTGAAGTCAGTTGAGAGGAGGGCACATTTTTCAATGAAGATCATGGATTTTGATACAGAGAACCTGAATAGTATCCCACTTGTTCTAATACTGGAAATACAACCACTGCTTCCTTAATCAATCCTCTCCTTTATGAGAAGATAATTCCTTGTTCATTACTAGTCAAGTATGTTGCCATAATTACAGGGTATTACAAATTTTCTCTACTAATTCTGCCCCCCACTATAGACACTAGTGTCCTTACTTGTGTTTCTGAGACTAATTACACAGGAAACAAATCTGGAATTCAGCTTAATACATACATTTGTGTTCAGTTGTGCGAATGAATACTTATCACTTATCTGAATGTGTTTGCATTGCTTTGCATCTGTTTGTAAAATTGTGTAGCTGTGTATGTATGTTTTTATGTCAACCTTCCTATCTTTTCATTTCTGGGTGGAAGTGAGCATATGTTTGTCTGTTTCTCAACGTCTTTTTGTATAGGTGATTGTGTCTGTGTGTATCATCCTGTATGTATTTGTCAAGTTAATATGTTTACAGGTGCCTCTGGGGTGTGTGTGTGTGTGTGTGTGTGTGTGTGTGTGTGTGTTGTGTATGTGTTGTGTGTTTGGGCACACATGTGTTGGGTTTCTCTGTATTTGCCTGCATGAATGTGTATCTGTGTTCCAGTCTATGTGTATCTCTGTGTGGTTGGTGCTGTTATTCTATCTGCCTCTCCATGTGCCTTTGGATGTAAATATGAATTTATCAGTGTTTCAATGTCACTCTGTGTGGTTGTCTTTATTTGTGTATATCTTGCTTGTGTACATGTCAGGCGATGCATGTGAGTGCTTGTGTATGTGTTTTGTGTGATTCTACATTTGTGTGTCTGTGTGCAGGTCCTACTGCTAATGTCTGTCTATCTGTGTATCATTGTATGTTTATTTGTGTGTCTGGGCATTTATGTGTGTGTTTGTGCAAAAGAGTGTGCCACTGTATTATGTGTATATCCCTGACTCTTTCTGAATATTTTTGGGTTTAGATGTTTGCTTCTGTGTGTTGTATATCTATGTTTTGTTTTACAAATATGTCTAATTACTTGGTAGACTCTAAAAGAAATAAAATTCTGGGAATAATACAATAATTTTATTTATCCAGTTGCTTTCATTGATATTTCACCCCTGGGCATCTTTACTAAAATTTCATTTTGGAAGAAATCAGAATCTATTTTCCGACTTCAAGTAAGGAGATACACCTTATAGTGTGCTGCCTGTCTTTCAGCTGCACTCTTTTGTGAGGAAGACCCACTTCACTAATCCTGTGGGTGACAGAGTGAATATGAACCAGAGAGAAAAACTAGGAGAGGACTATGACATTTACCAAGTTTCAAAATTGCAACACAGTCTTGGACTTAAGGTGAAGATAGGAAGCTTTAGCCCATACTTTCCACGTAGTCAACAGCTCCATTTATCAGTAGATGCGATGGAGTGGGCCACAGGAGATAAACAGGTGGGTTGAACTGACTGTGCTGATTTAGCTCAAACAGCACTAAACACTGTTAAGTGTGCACATTGTAAGTTAGTGAAATGTAATAGATTGTGAAAGAAGAAAGCAGTTGGGGGAACCTATATTATTTTTCTTCTTCTCAGTTATTAAGGTGACAGTTTTATTAATTCTTTGACAAATTCAAATATATGTACTATGTACTGTTGTCATATCAGAGCCTGTTTCTGATTTTGAGTATTAAAATGAAACAGTTCATCACCTCTATTTGATGTTATTTCCAATAAAGTAAGCAATATTGTTCTGATAGCATTCTTCTTACCACACAGTGATTTCTTTTCTTATATTTGAACTCTGGCCCAAATGTTGAAATGACTGAGGCTAATTGTAAAAAAGGAGTAAAGTAAACATCTGCAAATAATTAATTTTTAAATACTTTGTTATTCAGGTATACAGTGTTTTGGTGACATGTACACTTGCCCCCAAGAAGCAGGCACCAGATGTTGTTCTAGAGATGGTTGTGAACCACCATGTGGTTGCTGGGATTTGAACTCAGGGCCTTTGGAAGAGCAGGCGATGCTCTTAAACTCTGAGCCATCTCTCCAGGCCAAATCACTAAATTTCATTATGTTATACTGTTTAACTTTTTTACAAAAGTCCTAAAATTTAAAAACTCCTAATCATGAATTAACATTTTCAGGAACCCTGTAGATCGTCTATAAATTATAACATTGTTTTTCCTTTCTTTCTTTCTTCCTTTTATGTCATTATATGTGTGCTCCGTGCATAGATATCTGTGAAACACTGGCACAAGTGTGCAGGTGGATGCCAAAAAGTGATACAGATCCTTAGAAGCTTAAAACAGTTTACAGTCAGACTTTGGGTTCTAAAAGTCAAATTTGGATATTGTTAGTGAGCAATAAATATTATTGAAAATGGTTCCTGTTTTAATCCTTCGATGATGCCATGTACAAGAAATTGCTCAGTTGATGAACCTTGCTTGTTACACTTAACTATGGCATAGTTGTTTTTGTTTTTTTTTTTTTTACTAATAAAAGGCTGTCTACTTTTCTTCTATGCATGGGGAAGGATTGATAGTAATAAAAATTTGGCTTTCATAAAAGAAATTTCTTCTTATGGCTCTTATATGGGTGGTTTAAGGTATCCTAGATGCAAATTTCATTCCATTTTTAAAAAGATAATTACAGGAAAGTCTTCAAGTTATATATCAGGTTGGTAAGATAAAATAAAATGTATAGTAATTAATTCTTCTGAGGGTGATGATAAAAGGCTTTCTAAGGGAAAAGAACATGTAAGCTGAAGGTGTAGCTACTGAGCTACATATCCATTCAGTGGGAAGAAGGGAAGTCTCATATTTCTTAAAACTACACATCAGTTCAACCTTACATGAGCATCCACTGGAAGAGTACGCAGGAGTGAAATAATACAAGAAGTTTTCTGCTTCTAATTTTGCATATCCCATTGAAGAAACACACAAACATAATCATAACGATATTGAATAAACATGACCCCGAATGTTATAGTTAAACGTGTAAATGAGAGTATGTTCCATGACAAATTGTTAACAAACTAAAATATGATTATAAGAGTATTCTGAAAAGTGAAGAAAGACAGATATGACCTCTGGGAACATACGATGAGATATTAAAACTTGCATACAATAAGCCACTGAGTGACTATGTGACAAAGGACTTCAATAAAGACAAAAATAAAAACTAACTAAAACGCATACAGAAATTCAAAATAAATAAAATTAAAACAACAGTTTAAGGCCACACAAAGTGAATACTTCATAATGAATATAGTATGTCAATTCTTGAAGACAAGGCATCAAATTTTGGAAATTCAAAGTATGACGAAGATAAAACAACAAGGAGAATAAACATGATAGGAGATCAAAGGGATACAATGATGAGCTCAAATTAATAAACCATGAGCACAAGAGGAGAAGAAGGAAACACTGAAGAGATCTACATTGTATCCAGTAAAATAGTGGTATGAATTTCCAAAGTACAACAGTTTTTGTGGTCATCTAAATACAATATTCATTTAAATACCAAAGTCCGAACATTAAAAAAAAAAAAGAACTAGCCCTTGACATATTTTATTTACAGTTGTTTTGTAACAGAGCGGGGAAATACAAGCTTAAAGAGAGAAGCGCCATTAATGTAAAGGTCCCATATGGATATCAGAAGATTCCACTATGGACATTCTTAGAGGAGAGTAGCAGTGGTGTATATGAAAAACTTAGACCCCTACCAGGCTCTAGCCAATGGTCAGAACAGTCTCCACACTTGAGTGGAGAGTGGGATATGACTTTCTCATGTACTCTGGTGCCTCACATTTGACGATGTCCCTGGGAAGGGGGAGACCTGGTGGCACTCAGAGGAAGGACAGCAGGTTACCGAGAAGAGACTTGATACCCTATGAGCATATACAGGGGGAGGTAATCCCCCTCAGGAACAGTCATAGGGGAGGGGAATAAGGGGAGAAGGGGAGGGAGGGAAGAATGGGAGGACACAAGGGATGGGATAACCATTGAGATGTAACAAGAATAAATTAATAATAAAAATTAAAAGAAAAAAAAGAAAAACTTAGAGAAATAGCTGCCAACCCTGGTTACTCTACCCAGTATATTTATCCCCCAGCAAAGAATGAAACACACCAAAATTCAATAATAAACAATTACAGAAATTCACGCCTACTGTATATGTAAAATGTTGAAAAAAATTGTTTTTAAAAGAATTAATATACCATTTCATCAATTAGTTTTCATCTTTTAATATACTTTGCATTAAGTATATGAAGCACTAAGGGACATGTGCCCCCTCAGTTCTTGTTTATGAAATAAGCTTATTTATATCACAACACTATAATGTATAGGAAAGGTTTCAGTAAAAATTCTGATGGCAGTCTGTGTCTACTTTTCTCAGATGCTTCCCTCTGTATGCAGTGATGATTGTGGTCCTGGATTCAGGAAGTTCTCAAAGGAGGGAATGGCAGCCTGCTGTTTTGAATGCAGCCCATGCCCAGAGAATGAAATTTCTAATGAGACAAGTGAGTATTTGCTATTGTGCTAAATTCTTCATGTGGATTATCCTCTCCCAAGCTCACTGACGTTACAAAGTTGTCTAAAAAGCAACTGCACAAATAAAATGGGTCAGTTTTCTAAGTTTGTCTGTCTAGGAATACAATTATTAATATTTCTTCAACAACAACAACAAACTCTTATGACTTTATCCTCACTGAATCATTACA
Source organism: Acomys russatus (assembly GCF_903995435.1). Taxonomy (NCBI): domain Eukaryota; kingdom Metazoa; phylum Chordata; class Mammalia; order Rodentia; family Muridae; genus Acomys; species Acomys russatus. The sequence continues at coordinate 7,802,106 of NC_067155.1, read as the reverse complement.
AATTCATGGAGGATCACATTTTTTCTAAGAAAGAGTTTTGATAATCAAACTACAGTTTCAGTGAATTTTATACACACTATTTTCTTAATAATTAATCTCATCTAAGAAGTCATGTAGATTAAATTCCAATCATATCATTACAAGTATTGTGTTCTCTTTGCATGTGTGGATGCGTCCCTATGTGACTTTGTGCACACCATTTATGTACAGGAGGCCATGGAGAACAAAACAGGGCATCAGAGCTGATGAGCTACGTCATTCTAGAGTTGGGAACCAAATGCAAGTACTCTGGCATATTAACATAGAGGGAAATTTTTATTTGTAAAATTTAAGAAACTGCTAAGTATAACACAGAAGATTTTGTGTGATATCCAAGGGTCTATTTTCTTTTTTTTTTTTTTTTTTTTTTTTTTTTTTCTCCCATTTCAGCTTTTTTTTTTAATTTATTCTTGTTACATCTCAATGTTTATCCCATCCCTTGTATCCTCCCATTCCTCCCCCCCCCTCCATTTTCCCATTATTCCCCTCCCCTATGACTGTTCCTGAGGGAGATTACGTCCCCCCTATATATTCTCATAGGGTATCAAGTCTCTTCTTGGCTACTTGCTGTCCTTCCTCTGTTTTCAAATGTTCAATGTAATTCATATCTATGAACATGGGGCTAAGTGGTCATTCATCATGTAGCAAATATGATAAACCTTTTAATTTTATATATATCACTCATCTAATAATCGTATAATTTAAAAGGTTAGAGCGGATTTGTACTGAAATCAAGTACTAAAAGATATTAAAATGGCATTCCTCCTACTCAGCTTCTATTATTCAAAGATTATTTATTCAGGGTTGGCTAAGTGCAAATAGCCAATAGATATTTTCCCCTATTTAACGAATTTCCATTTCTCTAAGGATATATATGGCCATTGAGATGATTTAGCAGTTAAATCTCTTGCTGCTAAGACTGATGACTTGATTTCATCCCCAGAACTCATGTGTAAAAATATAGAGTAACAACTCCCAGAAGATGTCTTCTGACATCCATGCATTGCACCATACATGATCCTCCAATATAATCAAATTAATTGTAATGACATTGTTATCTATGTGCACGCTAAAAAGATTAAAGGGTATTTACATAAATGAAAACATAAAAGTTACACAAATATTATTTTTTATTTTAATTATGTTATATATGTGAGGTGGCTGCATACATGTACACAAGTGTAAATTCGGGTGGGAGGAAACAAATACCCCTGAGGAGATGTGAACTCATGTTCTGAAAACCAGTACATTCTCTTAAGAGCTGAACAAAACACCTCGGAGTTTATACAAATTATCTAATTTGTATATGAATTGCTGTACATAAATAGAATAAACTCCCTAGAAGCACATTATCCTCTCTGTAGTTGTCCACTGATTCCACACACTTGCAATCACATTTACTACAGCTGCCATGGTAGGAATGACAACTTATGAGTGTAGTACTATAGTTTACACCAACAATCTTTGTTACCACACCTGAGGATTCTCGTGTTATCTTGCTTATATTTTTTTAAAATACATCTATTGCACCCTTGAGTACACTCAGAGTCTCATGGAAGTGAAATTAGTGAAGTAGGAAGGGGCTGAATGATTCCAAAGAAAACAGAATCAAGAAGAAAGGCTTTTCAGTGCTAAGTGTTTCCAGGTTTCTACTTTCAGTGTTAGTGTTAGAGCTTCTCATGAACAAGTATCAGGATTTCTGTATCCCTAGTGACAGAAGAGCATACACTTAAGAGAATATTTACATAATTATCTACAATTTTCAAACATTAACATTATATTCATATGTCTTTTACCAGTCAATTTTGCCCTCCTACTTACCCAATATAACTCAAGTTTCTATCAAACTCATAAGCTATTTTGTTACTTGTACATGTACTCACACTCACACATACACACACACACAAACACACAGAAAACACACACAACCACACACACATCCTATTACTTCCATTTAATACTGTTTTTATGTCACTGTGTTTGGGATGGTGAGCTGAAACTATTACATCTACCATAGGTCTAGTCCTAGTAGAAGACAGAGTCTCCCTCTGTCACAGAGACAGCATTTCCAAAACAGTCAACCACCTCAGGAGGCACTGAATGTATGGTATTGGTGAATTATTTATTTTTTAATTTATTTAATTTATTTATTCACTCAACATTGGAGAATGTTCTGACCATTGGCTAGATCTGGGTAGGGGCTTAAAGTTTACCGTCTATATTGTCCTTGGCTGGTGCATTAGTTGAGCGGGAACCCTGGGCTCAAATGTGCCTATCATAACGTTCTACTTGTAGGTTTCTAGGACCCTTGGATCCTTCTACTTAACTCTTCTCCCATGCTTCTCTCATCTAGAGTATTCACACTACATCTAAATTGTTATACCATCCCTTGTATCCTATGTTCCTCCTTCACTCCTGCTTTCACCCTATTCCCCTCCCCTATATCTGTGAGTGAGGGGGACCTCCTCCCCCACTATATGGTCAGAGGCTATCAAATCTCATCTTGGTAGCCTGCTCATCTTTTCTTAAGGGCCACCAGGCCTCCCCACCTTGGAGAAGTGGTCAATGTGGGACACCACAGTTCATGTAAGAGGCAGTCCCAGCCTTCCACTCAGCTATGGAGAATGTCTTGTCCATTAGCTAGATCTGAGTAGAGTTTCTATGTTTACTGCATGTATTGTCCTTGGTTGTTGCAATAGTTTGAGCAGAAGCCCTGGGACCAGGTCTTCCTGTCATAATGTCCTCCCATGTATCTCAATCTCCAGGTAAGTGAAGAATTCCATGGGACATGCCTTTTGGGCTAGTGTCCAATTATAAGTGAGTATATACCATGTGAGTCTTTCTGCTTCTTGGTTAACTCACTCAGTATGCCATCCATTTGTCCACAGATTTCATGGTTTCCTTGTTTTTAATAGCTGAGTAGTATTCCATAGTGTAAATGTGTAAATGTACCACAGTTTCTTCATCTATTCTTCAACTGAGGGACATTTAGGCTCTTTCCATTTGTTAATGTTATATGTACTGCCACACACACACACACACACACACACACACACACAAACACAAACAAGCACACCCACACACAAACACACATACACCCGACTACTTCCATCTAATACTGTTTCTGTGTCATTGTGTTGGTGCTGGTGAACTGAATATCTAACACCAATCACAGGTCTGATCCCAGTAGGAGACAGAGATTCATTATGTCATAGAGACAGCATTCCTAAATCAGTCAACCACCTCAGGAGGCACTGAATATATGGGATTGGTGATTTTAAAACACAGTCAGCTAAACTGCGCTTAATGAATTTACCTTCTGGAATTCAACAGTATAAGTTGATTCATCATATCACCAAAAATGATGGACAAAGAAATGATTCTGTGACTTTGTATCCCATAAAGAAAATGAGCATTATAAAATGGAAGCATCACAGTGTAGCAATTTCCTTCAATTATATTCTCAGCATAAATACAGATATTGCAATGCTGTTCCAATAAACTCTCAATAAAGTGCGACAGCAGCACTAACAAAACTTTCCTTTCTCCATCAGACATGGATGAGTGTGTGATGTGCCCAGAGGACCAGTATGCCAACCCAGAGCAAAACCACTGCAGGCACAAAGCTGTGGTCTTTCTAAGCTATGAAGATCCATTAGGTATGGCTCTTGCCTTAATAGCCCTGTGCTTCACTGCATTCACTGCTGTGGTCTTTGGAGTCTTTGTGAAGCACCATGGCACTCCTGTTGTGAAGGCCAATAACAGAACCCTCAGCTACCTCTTACTTATGTCTCTCCTGTTCTGTTTCCTCTGCTCCTTGCTCTTCCTGGGCCGTCCGAACTCAGCCACCTGCATCCTGCAGCAAATCACATTTGGAATTGCATTCACCGTGGCCATTTCCACAGTTCTAGCCAAAACAATCACTGTAGTTCTGGCTTTCAAAGTCACAGCCCCAAGACAGATGAAGTACATCCTTGTATCAGGGGCTCCTAACTACGTCATTCCCATCTGCTCCCTATCTCAATGTGTTTTGTGTGTAATCTGGCTATGGTCTTCCCCTCCATTTGTTGATACTGATGCACACTCTGAGCATGGCCATATCATCATTTTGTGCAACAAGGGCTCAGTTACTGCATTCTACTGTGTCCTGGGATACTTGGCCTGTCTGGCTCTAGGAAGCTTCACTGTGGCTTTCTTGGCCAGAAACCTGCCTGACACGTTCAATGAAGCCAAGTACCTGACATTCAGCATGCTGGTGTTCTGCAGTGTCTGGGTCAGCTTCATCCCTGTATATCACAGCACCAAGGGCAAGGTCATGGTTGCTGTGGAGATCTTCTCCATCTTGGCTTCCACTGCAGGGATGCTTGGATGCATCTTTGTTCCTAAGGTCTACATAATTTTGTTAAGACCACACAGAAATTCTGTTCAAAAGATCAGGGAGAAATGTTATTCATAAATGAATAGTTCATGAGTTTCAATGGAATGTTTCTGCATAACCACGAAATACTGGGGTGAAATACAAGATCTACCTGTTTTTAGAATGACTCTCACTGTTCCCTACAAAGATATTGGATAGCAGTATCATGATGTCTACTCTTTCTGCTATTGTTTACATTTTCTTTTTTTTTTCTTTTTTTACATATTTTTATTAATTTATTCATATTACATCTTGATTGTTAGCCATTCCCCGGTTTCCTCCCATTTTTTCCTCCCTCCCACTTCCCCCCTTCTCCCCTCCCCTATGTCTGTGACTGAGGGAGACCTTCTACCCCTATATATGCTCTTAGAATATTGAGTCTCTTCTTGGTAACTTGCTATCCTTCCTCTGAGTGCCGCCAGGCCTCCCCATCCAGGGGATGTGGTCAGAAAAGGGACACAAGAGTTCGTGTGAGAGTCAGATCTCACTCTCCACTCAACAGTGAAGAATATCATGTTCGTCAGCTAGGTCTTGGTAGGGGTTCGAAGTTTACTGCCTATATTCTCCTTGGCTGGTGCCTTAGTTTGAGGAGGACCCCAGGACCCAGATCTGCCTGTCATAAAGTTTTTCTTGTAGGTTTCCAGGACCCTGTGGATCCTACTATTTCCCCATTCTTCCATGCTACTCTCGCCTAAAGTCTCAATAGGATGTCCTCTTCTCTGACATTTTCTATATAAACTTGGATCCTTCCCCTATTTCACAAGACCTAGCTAATCGGAAAGAGTTCAGTGTAGAACTGTAATTTACTGCTATGAAATACCAAAAAAAAAACATTAAGAAAAACTTCTAGCTTTAATATTTTGGTGAATAACCATGACTTTTGTGACAATTCAGTGGTCGGAGTAAAATACATATTTTAGTACAGAGAACGGTAGTTTGAAGATGAAGTTATTACAATGTTATCCTTGCTGTGGGAAGGAAGGACACCTTAATATTATTCTAGGAATTAGAGTAATGTAACATAGAACTGAGAGAAATATTGTAATAAAGAGACAGAATATTTTAAAAGATGTATTGATGACTCTGTCGTTATTAGTATGCCTTGTGCTTCGAGAGGACCTGATTAAATTTCCAGTGTGGTCTTGAAAATGGATGCTCCCAAACTCCTGAAACAGTGGCTCCAAAACACATGAGATGCCCTGAACTCACATGTCCATACAAAAACAGAAATACAAACACACACACACACACACACACACACACACACACACACACTTAAAATTACATAATTATTTAAAAGATAAAATGATATGACAAAGGCTCTGTACTAGGAGTTTGTTTTTCAGGATTATAAGACCTACAGAGGAAGGATGAGATGTGAGGAAAGATGACTGGATCTCTCTTTGTACATCTCATGTAAAAACACTCAGCATCACATTTGCGAGAGACCCAGGAAAACATTTACACAAGAAGAATAGCTTGTTTAAAGGATCTCTTTTACCATGTGTGAGTTGTAGATACACTGACCTTCAAATTTCATGCATGTTTCACATGGACTCAATATTTTGTTATTACACTAGAAACTACCATGATGGGCTTTTTTGTATCAATATCCCTGGGGCAATGTTATGTAACCTACTATTGCACAAGGATTCTAAGATATATTTATATTTTGACTATAGTTATGGCTGGTTGGCTAAGAGCACTTGACAGTCTTGCAGATGGCCCAATTCACTTATCAGAACCTACATCAGGTGGGTCATAACCACTTACAATTCCACTTCCAAGACATCTAATACCCTCTTCTGGACTCCACAGATACATGAACACATGTGTTACATATGAATACACGGAGGCACACAGATGTACACAGAAAATAATAGTATAAATATGCTTTCTTCATAGTACTAAGTAAAAAAAGCTTAAATGGAGTTACACGAAATGGTAAGGGACACAATGGCTCTTCCACACAATAGGTCAGTGACAGGTATAGGCTATTTTCGTGATGTTGGTCAATGGGATCTCATGGGCTTACCTGAATGTTATAACCTATTGCCATTTCTCTTGATTTCCACTCAGCATTTGAAATTAAGACTCTTATCTCTTGAGTTAATGGAGAGAGAAACCAAAATAGTGCTGGCCTGGGAGGTCAGCATTCTTGGAAAACATTCATAGTGCCAGAAGATATAGTAGTGGGAGGGAAAAGGTGTACAACAATTTCACCCAGGTGATAACCCTGTGATCCATCATAATGTCTGGCCTGGCAAGAGATGCTCATTCATGCAAGAGTTACAGGAATGCTATGGGAGTAATCAACCAGCTTTTGTTTGTACTTAAAGCCCACAACGTGAGTCAGGGCATTAGGGCAAAGTCGTGAAAGAGGACCCTTTATTCAGTCTAAGTGATAGTGTGACCAAACCCTGTAGAAATAAGTTTATAGAATTTCAAAAGGCTAAAAGAGAAACTGCTACAGGATGTAGGATGTGCCCAAATAGCTGTATGCTATAACAGACACCAACACATCCTCTCTATATTATCTAAGAAGTTGACTCGGTGTCAATGTGTGTCACTTTTGAATGGATGGATGGATAATGAAAATGTACCATATACAAACACAATGGAAATCTGTATAATACTAATAAAAACTAATTTTTGTAAAATTGAATTGATCTGGAAGTATTTATATGGGTAAGTTAACTCACACTCAGATAAGCTTAAGTTCAAATGTTTTAAGTAACATTTGCAGCATAGATGAATAATGTTGATCCAAGAAGCCATAGGTTTCTAAGCAAAAAAAATACCAATGGAAGGTTTTGTAAAATGTAATTAAAAAACAGGTATCTAAGTAAAGACCCCAATGTCAACCTTAATTTGACTTGATGGTCGGGGAACCCTCAGAACCTTCCAAAAGAAAGTATATTACCATTGTACTTAGTCACCCATTAGAAACATATGATGAGCCCCTATGTCTGAAGTTCTTATGAATAAAGACAGAAATTAAGCTGGAACTGATCTGAAAGATTCCTCCATACTGCTTTATGTTTATAGTGCAGGAAAGCTGATGGAGAAGAAAGGTCATCCATCTAGTTACCCAGAAGTAGGTATAGCACTGACATAAAAGGCAAGAAGTGGAATGGATGTTTGGGTGGCAATCAACCATCTCTGATAAGATTTTATGCCTGCTCCATGAAAGGAAGTACACGCATGTTATATAAACCTGGTCAGAAACATGTATGGCTTGTGAGATCACAAGCTCAAGAGAAGAATTTCTACTAATCTACTGACAAATGGACAGGCAGTCGTTCAGCCTTCTGCATGTTTATTCTTATGTTCATTGACACCTATTTTAAACTTCATTTATTTTTGGTATTTACTGCCTCTACCTCCTTCTCCACTTCAAAAACTTCTGACACACCAAAAATACACATGAGAGAAAGAAGTTTATTGGAGAAATGTGTGTAAACCTGTCTGCTTCTCTTCGTGGTTTAAAGTTGATGGAAGCATCTTGCTTTCTCTCTGGGAGCACCATCCTCCAAGGACTCCTCTTTGAGTCCTCTTGCTCTCTGTCAGCTCCAAGATGCCACCATTTCTCCTTTGATCAATTTTCTTTAACCCACCACACATTTTCCCTCTCAATCCTCTTCAATCCATCTCTCTCTCTCTCTCTCTCTCTCTCTCTCTCTCTCTCTCTCTCTCTCTCTCTCTCCTATTTATACTTCTCATAGTCCTCAGAATTAAACTAACTGCACCTGACAAAGACCATGTCCTACACAAGGCAATCATTACCTACAGACAAACTAAATCCCATCCTAAGACCTTAAACTTGAGATTAAAACAAATACAGCTTTACATAACTTACCTGATCTACAAATTTCTGATAAAGGGTGGGATTATTTTTCATTCCCTGTGGCAAAACTTTCCACTGATACTTTGATAAGGTCTCTGAAAGTTAACTGAAAGTATGCTAAATGCAAATTTATGAGAATCTTCAGGATGCAATTTAATAGTGAGAAGACAATGTTTTAGATTTATAACAATAATACAATATCCTTGGGACTAGCAATAGGAGAAATAAGACCAGCTTCAAGGGCCCCCATATAAGACATAGTCTTCGTTACAGTTCTTTAATCTCGTAAAAATCTCCATCTCTCTGATTTGTCTGCTCCAGTGTCTACTATTCCTTAAATACTTTTCCCTTCTACCTTTATGGTTTTTACAGGTCTCTATTTAGTTATCTCCTGAGACCAAGCTATTACTTCTGTGAAACCAAATCCCTCTTTGCCTCTATCTTGCTTTAAGATTGCATTAGGCAGCTGAACAAAGGGAAGCAACAGAAGCTGAGCTACCCGCCGATCCTTGTGCAATTGTACGGTCTCCATTATAGACCCAATCACAATCTTCATTTCTCCCTGGAAGTCAGAGGCAATTACCTCTGGGAGCACTTCAATTTTTTTCTCATAATTTGAAGTTCTTGCAATTATAAGGCCAAAGGTGCCTAACAGTAATGGCCCATTAAATCTTGTCCCTATTAGCTATATTCCCTCATAAATAGAAAGCAGATAATCTTTATCTACTGTAAGATCTAATCCTGCACTTCCTGATGTTGCTCTTTGCAGGTTTTACATATTAAATTCATGGGCAAGAGGATTCGAGCTACTTTGTTCCTCCTCTTTGTGGCCTCTTTCTAATTAGGGGCTAAGGGCTGGCCCTTTATTCCATGTTTTTTCTCTTCATCTGTAAGTGGGGTCCCATCTTTGTGGAACTTTCATTTTCACTCATGTTTCCAATGCTTTCCTTCCTTACACCGAGGACATAACCCCAGAAACTTGTTCTTCTTTTGAAGGTCTGCTTTTCCTTGTAGCAGTCACCAGTAATATGACCCTCCTGACCACAAGAAAAAAAAATGAAATTTTCTAGTTGTTACCTCCTTGAAGGGTTTGACGGCACAAAAATGGTTCCCTTATAAACCTACACTGTAGGCTATCCCCTGGACATAGCGCTGGCTGAGGCATTCACACTCCCTGTTTTTCTAATTAGTTCCTGGCAGAGAGCATAGGCATTTTTCATGTAAGTTGTTTTAATAATATCTGATCTCTCAGAGGGGGGAACAATCCTTTGTAGCATCTCTTCTAGTCTGGCTCTTAATGGAGCAGCCTCCTCCTCAGAGGGTGCTTCCTCTACGAAGAACTCCATTTCAGGTTTGTCTGATAACAGATCTCTAATATTTACCCACAAGGAAAAATGTCTGTGCTGGTCTCTGACTTGGACCATGAGCTTCATAGTATCTCCTCATTTCTTTTCCTTCTCTTTTCCGCTTCTCTAAAGGCAGGCTTCCTTCCCGCGGGAACCAGGGACTCTCTTTTAACAAAAAGTCATAATATTATGGCAACTTCTTTTTTGAGGTTTTCATTCCTCTACCTTCAGGCACATGACTTAGAACTGCCAAGAACATACCTCTATCCTTCGACTGAGATTGCCCCATGATTCTTATCTACTTGACCTGTTGGCTCAGCCTGGCCTTTGCTGAGGAGTCTGCAGCACTCTATGGCGAGGTCTTTATTTCTGTTTGAAAAACTATGTAAAAAGAGGAGAGATAAACTTGCTCCAAGCCCTTCGGATCAGGCACCACCTGCCATGGACAGGCTCAGTCAGGGGTAAGTCCCTGAGAACAGGTGTTCCAGAAGCGTAAATGAACAGAGATTAGGTGTGACAAACAGACACACCCACACAGATGAGTTTTGCATCTGAGGGTAGTTTGCAGCTAACAGTCTAAGTTTTTAAACACACATTTCAAAAGCAGGGGGAATTGTGGTTACATTTTCCCACAGAGCAGATTCAAGGAAGTCAGTGAGCAATCCAACATACACAGCTCAGGTACAGAATGCAAAGTTATTGTGTTGTCATATTTGGAGTTGTAAACTTGAATGAAGCAGTACCAGGTACAGAACACACAGGAAAAGTTGTCATCGTTTGTAAGTTACTGGCTTGGTATCAATATGTATGTGTTCCCTTTGTCCAGGGTCAATATTTTCTCCAAAACAAAACTTGTCCCCAGCACCTGTGTGCCTTTTCTATTAGTTCCCTCGTCTGATATCTGAGTGCCACTACACGGAGTCTTTTGAAATACTCCATTTCTTTGTAGACCATAGCATAACTTATTAAATAATGATTAATTTCTAGTCAAGTTTCTTTTAATAAGTGGAAGTAAAGCAGGACTACTCTGGACCCGGACAGTCCCTGGCTGCAGTCCTAAGTCAGGGTCATCTCCTAGCGACCATGGTTATGTCTGAGATTCCTACTTTGGGAGTGAAGTACAATTAAAAATAAAGAATAAAGAATATATTAAAACACAATGAAAGAAATTTAACTGCAGCTTTTCTCCCAGCAGAAAATCAACCCCAGTCCAGAAGATTCTTGCCTTTTGGGGGGTCTTAGCATCAGCCCTGTGTAGTATTTGTCACACAGATTCCACTGGAAGAGTGACAAAATCTGACTCCCTGACTTCCATCCCAGGACTCACACTGCACAAAGAGAGGACCATTTAGCCAAGTCCATGAAGAAGCACACACGCATACACATTACATAAATAAGTAAATGTAAAATATTATGTAAAATATTTGTATTATTAAGTGTTCAGCACACACAAGCAAGTGATTATTGTAAAGTTGATTAAATGAACAACTGAATGAAATCTTGGCCTCTTTCACCTCTCTCATTAGTCACCTTCATCTCTTACTTTTGTTTTTATATCTTAAAATACTAATCATCCATTCGTCATCTAAAAATTAGAGAATAAACCTCAACATTTTGAAGAACAATATATTTCATTGTATAAATACTGTACTTAACCCAGATTTTAAATATAAATATGGTTAGATGGGGATGAGAAGATGACACACTGGATAAGAGCACTGGAAAGATTTCTATAGGTCCTGAGTTCCATTCCTAGCAAGTACATGGTGGCTTACAACCATCTGCAATGAGATCCTGGTGCACTCTTCTTGCCTGCAGGCATGCATGTAGGCACAATATTATATACATAATAAATAAATAAATCTTTAAGAAAAATCTGATTGTGTAACAAGAATAAATTAATAAAAAGTTAAAATAAAATGAAAAATCTGATTAGATTTAGAAGAGACAGGTGGGGATTTAGATATGAAGGGGCATCATCAATAAATAGCTATGGAGAAGGCTATCACTCTGGATTTCAGCTGGAGTCCAGAGGACACAGAGGAGTGCAGAGGAGAGGTGAGTAAAATTGGGAAATTTCTTCTTCACTTATCGGTCAATGCCAAGTCAGAGGAAAATGATATCATGGTGACTCAAACTAAGACAACCTACCAACAGGGGACATGTAGACTGAAGAGGAAAGCCTCTATATAGGCCAGATTCTGAGTAGTGAGTGGGGAACAGAAACAAACCCCAAAATACTTTGAATCAAAATTTACTCTGCCGTCAAGATGAGAGGTGTTACAGAGCAAGCAGAAATTGAGAGGATGTCCAAGTAATTCATATCAACACCATGCAAGAGAGCCAACCTCTGACACTATAAACAATACTCTGTTATACTCACAGACAGAAGCCTACAATAGCTGTTCTTTAACAAGCTCAACCAAGAAATCAATTGAAATGAATGCCAAGAATATGTTGAAAGATGGCAGAGCACACAGTTTGTGGAAAAGTCGAAGGAAAGAAGGCCTTGAAGGGAACACTAGCTCCACAAGAAGAACAAGAATGACAAATATTATTTCCCAAAGGGGGTTTGATGAGACTGAAATATTAACAAGGGGCCATGTAGGGACTGTACTCATGCCTGAAAATGCGGGAAGGTATTGCGATATGGGTGACAGCCGGGTTGTGGTGGCACAAGCCTTTAATCCCAGCACTTGGGAGGCAGAGCCATGCAGATCTCAGTGGTTTTGAGGCCAGCCTGGTCTACAGAGGACAGCAAAGGATACACACAGATAAATTCTGTCTCAAAAACTAAAACCTTTTAAAAGACCACTATTTAGAATAATACAGAAGAAAATACCACAGTTATTTCACAAATTGAGCAAACACACACTCACAAATGACACAGAATCAAAACGAGGATTTTGAACTGAGGAATGAAATCAGTAGTAAGATTAATACTAGATATGGATGACAGAGAGAGAAATGCTTGTTAGGAACCTGACACGTGTGAGTGACTGTAAGGTATCCCACCACATTGTAAGAATGTTTAAATAAATAATTATTCTTACACACTAAAACTGGATACCATGCTCCACATCACATAGTGGAGATTTCACTTGCCAGCTTAAAAGATGAATTTTTTTCTGTCTCCCTAGGAAAGCCTTCTCTGGTGACTTTTCTTTCTAATCATGTCTTAGCACTCAAGGAGAGCTCATCACAGAAGCACAGATCATGTATTTGTTAAATGGTGTTTCTTAACTATACAACAAGACACAGAAAAAAAAATACAAGCCTTGTCTTCTCATCTTGAATGCTAAATATTCTATATCAGCAGACAAACCTGACAATTTTCTGCATGAGTCCTACTTTTCTTGAAAGTCATACGCATTTCAAGAAGCCCATGAGCATAAATTCATCAGTAGATGAATACAAAAATTACAGAAGAGTTTACAGATCAAATAAAGTGTTGCTTCCTAGTTGTTATTTGCTTCTGAGACACTCAAGACAATACTTCTTCACTGCCATGACTGGAACGTAAAATGAAAAAAAGGAGTTTAGTGAATCAAAAAGAAGTAGAAGAGATGGTTCAGCACAGAGTATTTAATTAGAAAATGGAGAATCTGGGAGGAAGATAATGATTCATAACTTTAATATTCAGCTTACATTCTCATGAACAATGATTGGTTGGGTGTAGGACTGCTTGTTATTTATTAGGATTTGACACAAGGTACACAGATCTGATGTTCTCTCTAGATCTTGCAGAAACTTTAAATATCAACCTTTAATTTGTAAACAAGAGAGATAATTTTGGATATAGCAATACTAAGTAGATTTCTGTATTGGACCTGGTTATTGATTTTCAAGATAATGGAAGCAAAGGCTTTGTTTGGATAATCTGTATCAGTGCAAACTGTAGCATATTCCCCATGTGCTTGCTTTTTGAGTCTCAATTGCTTTAAATGTCTACAATCTCTCTCTGACGTGGATTTTACAATGCAGTTCCTAATGTGTCCCCATAAACTGGAGTGTTGTAAGTCCTTCCTTAACCATTTCTGTATGTTTCAATGTTGATCATCTGACAGAATACACTGAGATCATTTTCATTTTCCTCACATAATCATTGTGTTTGGATATTCAAAGGAACAAACTTGAACAAAAGAATTTTCTCCCAGGGGCTTTCAATTTTAAAACCTGTGTGAGTTCATTGAACCTTGAACTGAACTATTCACATATTTATTTACCTACCCATGCTTTTCCTATGGATGTGGACATCAGGTGCATAACCCCGGGGAAGAGAGTATTAAAAAATTCCTCCAGCAATCAGCAACAATGTGAAAAACAAGGAAACAAGAACATACAGCTAGAGTCTTTTGGTCCAGAGAAATAAAACCAGGTCAAAAACCATAGGTGCTCATTTGATGTGCTGATGGCAGTTCAGATCCACCTTGTCCAGGTTTAAGGCAGGACAAGTATGTGTGCTTTGATTTTCCTTTTCTTCTTATGGAACCTCCTCCTTTTCCTGGCCAGTTTCATTCATCCTAGGTGCTATTGGAGAATGAAGATGAAGGAAGATAAAGAACTGGACTTGGGGACAAATTGTGTCTTCTTATTTCAACTAGCCTCTGAAACAATAGACAGAGAAGATTGGAGTAATTATCTGAATCTATAGTAAGTGCTTTAAAAAATGTTCCATGTGTATTTCCTGACACATATTTCATGAGATATTTGATGAGGATCATAGCAGTACTTTGAGTCTTCTGTCCTGTTCTCACAGCCTGCATACCAAGAGGGAACCATTAGCTCTTTAGAGACACCTTGCTCTTTTTCTACTTTTAATGCTTTTCAGGAGTTAACTGGTTTTATTTTATTTAGGCACATCATTTAAAGCTGTAGGCTGATTGAGAAAACATCTCTCACAGTGACCCGAAATATATAGCCCTCCTAACCATAGTTTCCATTGTACCATACTCCGTATGTATGACTGAAAGCAACCCCTTATAGTTCAACAAGTTTTGTCCTGAGTACATTACAGTAAATGACTATACAGTCTGCTGTATCTCCTAGTGCATGTATGTTTGTAGTCATTGTGTTAATAGTGTTGTGGTACACGTAGCTCTTGGGAGCTTCCACATAGAAAGACACTCTCAACAGTTCCTTGCATGTGGTCACACTATGGTTTCTGAAGCTCGATTGAGAATGGAAGTAAGAGATCAGGTTACTGGGAACCATGTTCCTGTTGCTCCATACTCACTTGTGTAGTTGTACAAACACTAGCTTTTATGTATAACCAAGGTGAGTTCTTCACACTCTTGGACTGTAAAGGATACCTTTGGATTCTTTGAAAAGTGAGGCTCTCATTCATCTTGGTGACAGCTTACAGTCTTTTATTCTTGCCTGAGTGACAGCTGTGTCTTGTGTTAGGTGGCAACACTTGAGGACAGACAGAGAAGCTACCTACTAATCCAGTTTTACCATTATTTAATAGCCATGCATCCTCTCCCTTTATGTCTGAAATGTTTATTCACTGAGACTTAAGTCATATTTATCTCTTTCATTTTTCTTTCAGTAATTTTGCTATGCATAGTGGGATTTTTAGAAACATGGGATTCTTATGATGTTTCTGAGTTTCTCAGAGATGTTTTCAAACACAGAACATTGGACAACTAGGCCACTAACACAGCTTAAATAATTGATGCTTCCCAACCTTTGTTGTAGGATATAGTGATTGAAAGAAGAAGTCCTGAATCTGAATTCTTTTTTCTGTTACTGAAATTCTCAATGATAAATGTTCTGTGTATAGGTAAAGAATATTGTAAAAAGTCTGTTTTTATGAATAAAAACATCACGTAGATACAATTTCTATATGGAAACTTATTGTATTTAATTCTGAGTGAATCATTCATAATGATGTAGTAGGTTTGATGCATATTGGTCAGATAGGACTTCACATGGGAAAGACGGGAATTATTTTTTCTCATAAACATAAACACAACACGCTACTATTTTACATCCACTGATGTGTTGCCTGTTTTTATTCAAAAATTAACATTCTCACACGTTTGTGTATTCTATTTTATAAACATAAAGTATGACATTTACAAAGCTCACTGCCATTTCTGAATGTCTCCTGTCTTAGTAGGGAGCGAGAGTTATGTCAGTTTCACCATTGGTCGAAGTAGGGTTTTTAGAGACAGTTTTTCCTAATGTCTCGGTTGTTCTGGACTCATTTCATAGAAAATGCTGTCTTCAATCTGACACTGATCTTACTGTATCTGCCTCACAGAGTGCTGGCATTACAAGGCACGTACCACCACATCTAGGTAAGGATGTATTCTAGGAGAAAAGTTATGTCACCAGGATATGATCAGTGAGAGTACATCACATGTGTGTGTAAACAAAAATTGGTGGGCCATAGTGGGGTGGTGGTTTGTAATCTTAGTCTCTGACCTCAGACTTGAAGCAGGTGTGTACATGTGCATTTGAGAGAGAACAGGCTGAAGCAATGTATAATTTTTACAAACAGTGGTTTGTATCTTCCTATTATGACCAATAAATTCATTGCTCCTGTCCACACAAAAATGTGCGTACATACATATTTTTATCTATTATTCTTTAGATATATGATTTTGTATGACAATAAAATTTTTAAAAGGATTTTATTTTTCTATTAATCAATCTGAAAGAAAAAACACAGGAGATGAAGATGGATATAACATGATTTACTAAATATATTGCCACTAATTATAAATTAATTTAAGTACAGGAGGCAAATGTAGCCCATGATAAGGTCTACTGTGCACTCCTAATTCTTCCTTTAACTGCCTTAGATAATTCCATAAAGTTCATGATAACAACCTAAGACATCTCACAGTCACATATATTTTTATATTGCTCAATAATTTCAAAATAAAATTTCTTGAGAATTTCTCATTGGTCAAACCTATGCTCGAGTCTTTACCTTCTGAGACAGCATCGAAAAACAAGACATAGAAACAGTCTCTGTGGAAGATTTCAATATCACGTATTATATATGGGAGACACCCTCTCAGGAGTGTTTAAAGCTTTTGTAAGTTCCAGTTTCTTATGTCCGGATAATCTCACAGCACAGGACATCTCTTTCAATATTTGGAGGTGGGAGGCAGGAATGTGCAATAAAGGATATTGCTTGTATTCACTACAAATGATTAGCTGTATCTCTCTATCCATAATAAACACTGTGTCCTTTGACAGCACAACAACAGAAAGCCAGAGATTTGCTTTTGCATTGGCTTTTGCCGTGGATGAAGTCAACAGGAACCCTGGTCTTTTACCAAATATCTCTCTGTTTGACTACATGGTTTTTGGTTGCAAGACACTGTCACAATTTACCAGTTATATGCATATGAACATGAACAAAGTTCATCCTAATTATGACTGTACAAGAGAGCCAATGTGTACAGTGTTACTTACAGGACCAAACTGGGAAACAACTGCAACAATGCAGATATTAATCAACTTCTTCATGTCTTATAAGGTGAGAGTTTTTTGAGTGGTAATTTTGATATCATGTCTCTTTTGGTACCATTCAGAGATTCTAAGAAGAGTTTAAGAAGGATAATGACCTCATATTTATATTAATCCAATTGTTCAAGGGCCTTAGTATTTAGAGACATGATGGGTTTTCCACTTGTCCTTCTTTGAAATAGAGATGAGAAAGACATAACATCTAATTAGTTTCTCTAGAACTCTCTAAAGAGAAATATGTTTACAAGATCTTAAATATTCATGCTGCCTCATGCTGCTACCTGTGTCCTAGGTCTTTCAGCTTACATTTGGACCTTTCCATCCTGTCCTAAGTGATCATGAACAATTTCCCCACCTATATCAGATGGCCTCTAAGGACATATCTCTAGCCCATGCTATGGTCTTCTTCATACTTTATTTCAGATGGAACTGGGTTGGGCTAGTCATCTCAGACAATGATCAGGGCATACAATTTCTCTCTTATTTGAGGAGAGAGATGGAAAAAAGCACAGTCTGCTTTGCCTTTGTGAACATGATCCCAGTCAACATGGAGTTATACATGTCAAGAGCTGAAGTGTATTACAACCAAATCATGGCATCTTCCACAAATGTTGTCATCATTTACGGTGACATAGATTATAGACTTGCTTTGAACTTAAGAATGTGGGAATCGTTAGTTATAAAGAGAATATGGATCACAACGTCCCAGTGGGGTGACGCTATTACTAAGAGGGACTACACATTGGACTCATTTCATGGGACTCTTACTTTTGCTCACCATCATCCAGATATTTCAGGTTTCAAAAATTTTGTCCAGACAGTGAACCTTATCAACTATTCTGACAAATATCTGGCAAGCATGGAGTGGATGTACCTTAACTGTGAAGCCTTGGCATCTAACTGTAACACAATGAAGAACTGCTCTTCCAATGCCACATTGGAATGGCTAATGGAACACACTTTTGACATGGCCTTTAGTAGTAGCAGTTATGACATATACAATGCTGTGTATGCCTTAGCCCATGCCAGTCATGAGTGGATATTTCAATATCTAGTTCATCAGGAAATAAGCACATTGAACAACTCAAACCATGAATGCTTTAAGGTACTGTTTCTTCTAGTGTATAATATTTGATGTCTCCAAAGACATAGTTTTATAAGGCTCCCGCAGGCACAATTTGAGTGTAGTAGAAGTGAAATATAAAGCTTGATTGGGTGAAAGAGGGAGGGGGGGAGAATGGGAAGATTCAAGTGAGGGGATAACAACTGGGATGTAATCTGAATAAATTATTTCAAGAAAAAAGAAAAGAAACACAAGCAACAATGCAAACGGTAAAGGTATTACTGTGGTAGGCAATTTTGTTTATGATGCCTATTGACTTTGATACAAAGACCTTAATATCACACTGGTTCAATATTGGAAGTATAATCAGTGTTTGCAAATTAATCTTCTCTTTGATGAGAGGCTAAGCTCTTGTTGATTAATTATCAAATATGTTGTAATAACTGTACGCATGGTTTTCCCAAGGTTTTTAAACTGATTCAGCACCCACTGTAGGTACTAGGATCCTTGCTTGGGCTTGTGAGATTAACTATGTAGAAAATAGTTCTGGAATTCAATTCAATATGGACATGTTTATTCATTTGTGAGTAATTATACTTATCAACCTGTATATGTGTATGTTTTTCCTGTTGCTGTGGATATCCTTGCATATTTGTGTTGCTGCTGCTGTGTATAGATGATTCTATTCTATCTGCCTATCTTTCCAATTATCTGTGGAAATGAACATAAATTTTTGTATGTAGCAATGTCTTTCTGTGTGTGTTTGTGTCTGTCTTTATCTTTCTGTGTGTATTTGTTATTGAACTTGTTGTGAGGTGACTGAGTGTGTATTTTTTGTGTTTTGGTCAATGTGATTGCATGTAGGTATATCTGTGTTGCTGTGTGTGTGTGTTTGTCACATTATGTATGTCTGGCTTTATTCATGCCTATCTGTATATGTTGGATGTGACCATCAATTTATCTGTCTGTCGGTGTCATTCTATGTGGTTGTTTCTATCTATTTTTCTCCTGAGTACTTGTCAGGATATGTGTGTGAGTGCTTATGAATATGCTTTTTATTCTTCTCCATCCGTATGTTTCTCTACCTGTGTATGCTAATATGCATATAAGTTTGGTGTCATACGTGTGTATTTGTGTTTAAATAATTGTGTTCCTGTATTGTGTGTATATTCTGTATGATTAAGGAACCTCTCTATGTGTACTAACATGTGGATGTGTGTGTTAGTGTCTATGTGTGTGTCAGTGTGTGTGTGTGTGTGTGTGTGTGTGTGTGTGTGTGTGTGTGTGTGTGTTCATACTGCATATCTCATTCGGTTCTGCAAATATGTCTCTGTGTTTGGTGGTATATCCTTGAGAGCTATAAAATTCCAGGAACATTATGGTAATGTTTAAATATTTTAATTTATCTATTCTCTTATATCCTGATGGTAGGCTCTTCTGTCATATCCTCCTAGTCACACTTTACATTCATCTCCACGACCCTACTCCTCAGAAAAGCGGATCCCTCTTAACAACTCACCCAATCACCTCACGTGAATCAAGGCTGAGCACTTCCTCTTCCCCATGGCCAGGGGAGGAATCTCTACCAGGTGTAGAGGTAATACAGATGCAACTGTGTCTTAATCTGAGACATCCTGATCGATCCTTATTATAGGGCACACATGAAGCCTGAGGTGCCCATTGGCTATATATGTGAAGAGGTCCTAGGTCCAGCCTATGCATGATTCTTAGTGTGTGTTTCAAACTCCACAAGCTCTGCTGGGCCCTGGTTAGCTAGCTATTTTGGCTTACTTGTGGAGCTCTGTTACTCCCAGGTAATTCTTTCTTTCCTCCCAACTTTCCCACTAGACTTCATACACTAGACTTCATACCCTGTGTTTGGATGTGAATCTCAGCATCTGCTTCCATTCACTTCTGGGTGTAGGGTCTCAGAGAAGAGCTTTGCTAGGCTCCCATGGGCAAGTATAGCAGAATGTCATTAATAGTGGCAGTGTCTGGCTTTGTTCCATGGCTTGGGTCTCCTGTTGATGCAGGCATTGTTTGGACATTCCCTCACTCTCACTCTGCTATCTATATCCTTGCATTTACCCTAGGCAGGGTAAATTTTGGGCTGAAGTTTTGTTGGGTTGCTTGGTGTTCCTCTCCCTCCACAAAGTGTCCTGTGTAGTCTCCAGGACCCTTCCTACTAGGAGTCTCACCTAGACTCACTCCCATATCCTCCCAGAAGCCCACCATGTCTTAGGTCTCCAGATGGTCACAGAGATGTTAATTTTATTTATCCAATTGCTTTAATTGAATTTTTGCTCCTGGATATGTTCATTAATTTTGCCTTTAAGATAAAGTCAGATTGCACTGTTTGGTTTCAAGAAATAATATCATGCACTACAGTATGCTATTTCTATTTCAGCTTCATGACACTCTGAGGAATATCCACTTCACAAATCCAGTTGGTGACAGAGTGAATATGAACCAAAGAGAAAAACTGGAGGAGGAATGTGACATTTTCTATATTTCCAATTTGCAACAAGGCCTTGAAATCAAGGTGAAGATTGGAAGTTTCAGCCCATACTTTCCACATGGTCAACAGCTCCATTTATCTGCAGAGATGATGGAGTGGGTCACAGGAAGTACAAAGGTAGGTTTGAACTGATTTACTGATTTACCTGACTCACCAGTAAACGGGGTCATGTGTGCACATTCTAAATTAGTGATGTAAAATAGATTGTCAGGTAAGGAATCAAAAGTTGTCCTATTATACTATTTTTCTTATTTTTTGCTTTTAAATGTGATATATTTATTAGTTCTTTGACCATTCTATAATTCCATACAGTTACATTTATCCTATCAGAGGTCTTTCTTGTTTTTAATAGGACTATAACATTGTCTATTACCACTGTTTAATATTACTTGCTCTAAAATGAGCAATAGTTTCTTGGTTCCAGTTTTATTACAACAGAGTGAGTTTTCCATTTCTGTTGGACGTCTGGCACATGATGTCAAAGATATTGAGGTTATGATAAGGATGGAGTAAGGACAACTATATAAATCATTCATTTTATCATGTAATACGGTTTAATTATTTTACATTGAGCTTCTAAAGTCTAAATGTTTATATATATATTAATGTAAATTTTCATGAATCGTGTTAGATTTTCTAAGATTTAAAACTTGGTTTTTATTAAATTAATTTTTACGTAACTCTTTAATGAATGGTTTATCTGTACATATGTGTATGCAATACTGGCCCGTGTAATGCATACAGATGCCAAGAAGTGGTTCAGATTTCTGGAAACTTAAGACGGATTTCTGACAGAAAATGTGTTTTCAACATCTAAGTTGGGTCCGCTTCATGAGCAATAATTATGACTGACAATACGCCATCTCCCCAGCCCTGAGTGATACACTGGAGAAGAAATTTTTCCCGAGAATAATCTTGTTTCATGCCCTGAATTATGGTATGGTTGTTGGTATAACCAACACTGGGATTTCATTTTTTATTCTCAATAGGAGGAGGATTGACCGTGATACAAATGTGGCTTTAACAAAAGAATGCTCACATGCTGTATGCTGTGCATCTTATAGGTATGAATTCTGATGAGGGTGATGTTAAAGTATTTACTTCAAATTACCCAATTCTAAGTTCACTGAACTTTCAAAGACTTACCTTCAGGAATGTCTTTCATATTGGTATCAATTGATATGCCATCTTGCTCAGAAAATATAAAACTTACAGTAAATTATTCTCTTCAGTGTGGTGAGACAAGACTATCTAAGGGAAAGACATGTGAACTTAAGGTGTAGCTACTGAAATACATATCAATTCTGCAGTAAGAAATGAAGACTCATATCTGTTATAACCACATCTAAGTAGAATACTACATAAGCAACCACTGGAAGAGTATACAGAAGTCAAACAACATAAACAATGCTCTGATCCCCCATATACACATCACAATGCAGAAAAAATAAACATAAATATGAAGATATGGAAAGAAAGAACATTTCTCCAACATTATAGACTTAAATGAAAGAATGTTCAATGGCATATTAAACAACCAATTAATAATTATAAGAGGATCCAAGATGACAGCAAAGATAATGTAATCTCTCTGATCAGAGCGACTGAACCAAGAGACTGGGTTGAAAGATTCATAACAAGAGCTGGAATACCCTGGGTTAGAGGGGTCCACAACTGTCTGAAAGATGGGTGGGTCTGACCTCAGGCTGCATAAATTGATCCAAAAAGACATTAGTGTTTCCCTGTGGGCATGCGCCCAGGCCCCAGAGACTGGATGTCTGTTTTAGAGCTGGATCTACCCTTTACATCTAAGACTCTGTGTCTGGGAGTAAACAGTGAGCTGCAGGGCACTAGAGTCTGGTTCTTCAGGCTCAACTGAAATTCCAGGCTTTGAAGCACAGGTAGGTCTGCCCTCAGATCCACTGGCTAATCCACAGAAATATCCCAGGCACAGGTGTGCACCGGCCTGGTCTACAAAGTCACACACACTCAGCCCAGCCCTGTGCTTTGCCACACAATCTCAAACTGAATTGTGGGTTATAGGGCCTAGAAAGAGAATTTAGAAAGGCAAACAGAACCTGTAGAGATAACCAGCCCTATCAAAATACAGGAGAGGGAAGTAAGAATCTCAGGTGTAGAAGATAGAATGGAATCATTTGATGAAACCATCAAAGAAAATGTTTAAAAATTCCTGACATAAAACATCCAAGGAATCAAGGAAAGCACTAAAAGATGAAACCTAATAATAGGATTTGAGGAGAGAGAAGATGCCAGGATCCAAACCCAGGATTATATTTTCAATAAAATGATAGAAGAAAACTTCTGCAATTTGAAGAAAGAGATGCTTATAAGCATACAAGAGACCTACGGTGCACCATGTAGTGTAGACTATAAAAGAAAATCCTGTTGCCACATAATAATCAAAACACAAGATGCATAGAACAAAGAAAAAACATTAAAAGCACAAAGAGAAAAAGGCCAGGTAACTTACAATTCCAAACTTACCAGAATCACATGTGAGTTTTCAGCAGAGGCCATAAAAGCCAGAGGGGCCTGGGCAGAGGTCTTGCAACCCTAATATTCTAGAGAGACGCCACTCCAGATTACTATACCCAATAAAATGTTCAGTAACCATAGATGAAACAAATTAGATATTCCATGAAAAATACATTAAAACAGTACCTATCAAAAAATTCAGCCCTATAGAAGATGATAAGAGGAAAACTCCAAACCAAAGAGCCAAACTATATACCGAAAAAAACACAGGAAATAAATTACTTCACTTTAGCAAAACAAAACCAGATAAACACACTACCACAAACAACATCAAAATAAAAGAACCTAACATCCACTAGTCATAAAAATATTTTCCTTTTTTACTGTTATTAATTTATTCAGACTACATCTAGATTTCTATCCCCTTGCTTGTCCCCTCCTGTTCCACCCTTCTGCCTTTTTTTGACCTTATTCATATCCCACGTGTCTGCGACAGAAGGGGAACTCTGACACCACCATATGGTCAGAGCCTATCAGGTCTCATCTTCGTGGCCTTCCTATTCTTTCTCTGAGTGCTACAGGGCCTTCCCATCGAGGGGAAGTGGTCAAATATGGGGCACCAGAGATCATGTCAGAGTCAGTCCATGCTCTCCATATGTCTGTGGATAATGTCCTGTCCCTTGGCTAGATCAGAGTAGGGGTTCAATATTTACTGGATCTCTTGTCTTTGGTTGGTGCCATAGCTTAAAAAGACCTCCTGTGTCTAGATCTACCCATCATGATGTTCTTCTTGTAGGTTAAAAGGACCCTCTGGAAAATTTGATTTCTCTATTATCCTGTACTTCTCTGAACTAGAGTCATAATAGGAGGTCCCACATCTATGCAAATCTCTTGGTAAGTGAAGACATTCAGGGGACATCCCTGTAGGGGCAGTGTCCAATTATATGTAAGTATATGCCATGTGAGTCTTTCTGAGTCTGCATTAACTCACTCAATATGATCATTTCTAGTTCCATCCATTTGTCCATAAATTCCAGGATTTCCTTTCTTTTAAGAGCTAAGTAGTATTCCATAGTGTAAATGTACCACAGTTTCTTTATCCATTCTCTGACTGAGGGACATTTAGGTTGTTTCAAGATTCTGGCTATCACAAATAAGGTTGCTTTGAACATGGCTGAGAGTATGTCCGTGTTGTGTGGAGGATAATGTTCTGTGTGTTTTCCAAAGACTAGAATAGCAGGGTCTTGAGGTAGGCCTATTCTAAGTCTTCTGAGAAAGCACCAGATTGATTTCCAAAGTGGTTGTACAAGTTTGCTTTCCCACCAGCAATGAAGGAGTGTCCCCCTTTCTCCACATCCTCACCAGCATGTGATGTCACTTTAGTTTTTGATGGGTATAAGGTGGAATCTAAGGGTAATTTTGATTTGAATTTCTCTGATGACTATAGATGTTGAGCATTTCTTTAAGTGGTTCTCAATCATTCGATATTCCTCTGTTGAGAATTCTATGCTTAATTCTGAACCCCTTTTCATAATTGTGTTATTTGGTTTGGTGGTGTTTATTTTCTTGAGCTCTTTATATATTTTGGATATTGGATCTTTGTCAGATGTAGGATGGGTGAAGTTTTTTTTCCCAGACTGTATGCTGTCACTTTGTTCTGATGACAGTGTCTGTTGCCTTAAAGATGCTTCTCAGCCTCATGAGGTCCAATTTATTAATTGTTGACCTTAAGGCCTGGGCTGTTGGAGTTCTATTCAGGAAATGTCCCCTGTGCTAGTGAGTTCCAGGCTCTTTCCTGCTTTTTCTTCTAACAGATTTAGTGACTCTGGTTTTATGTTGAGGTCTTTAATGCACTTGGACTTGATTTCAGAGCGTGGTGAAAATATGGGTCTACTGCATTTTCTACATGAAGATATCCAGTTCGACCAGCAGCACTTGTTGAAGATGCCATCTTTTTTCAATTGAATAAATTTGGCTTCTTTGTCAAAAATCAAGGGTCCATATGTGTGTGGAGTTTTTTGGGGGTCTCTTATTTGATTCCATTAATCAGCCACCCTATTGTTATGCCATGACCATGCTGTTTTAATTCCTGTTGCTGTATAGTACAGCTTGAAATCAGGTATGGAGATTCATCTGGAGGATATTTTATTGTACATGATTGTTTTAGGTATACTGTGTTTTGTTTTCCCACATGAAACACTGAGACACACTTAAAAATGTTCAGTGTTCTTGGTCATTAGGGAGAGTTAATGAAACCACATCTGTCGTCCCATCTTACACCCATCACCATGGCTAAAATAAAATAAAAACCTCAAGTGACAGTAAGTGCTGTCAAGGATTTGGGGAAAAGGGAACACTCTTCCATTAGTTGGGGAAGTGTAAACTTGTACAACCACTAAAGAAATCAATCTGGTGCTTTCTCAGAAAATTGAGAATATTGATAATTAAAGACCCTGATATTCCACCCCTGGGCATATACAGAAAAGATGCTCAACCATACAACAAATACATTTGCTCAACTATTTGTAAAACAACCAGAGTCTGGAATCAACCTAGATGCCTCCCAACCAAAGAAAGTATAAAGAAACTCAGGTACATTTACACAGTAGAATACTACTCAGCTTTTAAAAATGAGGACTGTGCAAAATTGAGGCAAATGTATAGAACTAAAAATGTTCATCCAAAGTGAGGTAACACAGACCTAGAAATTCTTGCATGGTATACATTCACTTATAAGAAGATATCAGCTCAAAATTGTTGTCCTATGAGAGGCTTACCCTACTGGTGGATTAGCACAGATGCTGGTGCTTGCTTCCGGACACCTGGTGGAGTGCAGAGAGCAGTTTTGAAGAATGAGAGATTGGAAAGCTCATTCTCCACTGTTCTGTTTACAGCAGACTCTGCCTCTGATATGAACTATATTTCCCTATGTTTGATCACTTTGCCTTGGTGGGAAGCCCTTGGACACACAGAAAAGGGAAAGAAGGTATCAGGATGAGACCTGGTATGCTGTGGCCATATGGTGGGGGAGGAAGTCTTCCGTTGTCAGAAGTCTAGGGGAGACTAAAATGGTGAGTTAAAGAGCACAGGAACATGAAGATGCAAGTGAGTAGTAACATTCAGGATGTAATTTGAATAAATGATATCAAATTTGGAAAAAAACCAATATTTAATGTTTTGTAATTGGGCATTAGAGAGAACACCTAACTGCATGAGTGCTTATAACTGAGCTTCATCCTACATTGATGTATATGTTTTAACTACATCAGTACCACTGCTGAGATATATGTCTTTGAATCATGAATTCCTTGGGCATCAGTTTATTTTTAATTAGATTTGGACAATGTAACATGCTATATTGAATCCTTTTAAGATAACCATGAGATAAATTTCAAATTATGTAACGGAAAAAATAATAATTTTAAGAGAGTTCCCAAAGAATCAAGAACACAAATCACCCCTGGGAGCAAACAATGAGATCTTGAAAACTTGGATACAATAAGACACGGAGTGAAGACTTGAAACAAGAATGCAATGAAGATACAAATATTGTTAAATAATCAAACTAAAATATGTAAGGGAACAACAAGAGAAATCACATAAAAACATCAGTATTTTCACCAAGAGAATATTTCAAGTTGAAGACTGGATGCAAAGACTTGAAAACAAGACATATGAGTTAAAATGCTCAAAGTATGATGAAGATAAAACAATAAAGAAGAATGAGATACAAATGATATAAAGGGCATGTGATGAACAGAACAAACCAGGGGCACAATAGGAGAAAAGGGACAGACTAAAGGTATATACATTATATCCAGTAAGATGTAACTTTAAATTTCTTAAAAAAAAAACATGATCTGTGACTATACAGAGAGAGCATTTATTTAAGTACTAACTAAACTCTCAACAACAGAAATTATCCAACTTTGTTTATAGTTGTTGGTTGCTTGTCTCTTTGTTTTGTTTTGTTGTGTTTTTCTAGATAGGCTTTCTCTTTGTAGCCTTGGCATTCCAGGGCTCATCTAGTAGATCGGGCTTGTCTCAGAATCACAGCACTTGCCATGTTCTGCCTCCCTTAGTGCTAGGATTAAAGGTATACACCACCACAAAAAATAAGCCAAGACTTGATATTTATTACTTAAATTTGCGTTGTGCCAAGAAGAAGATATGGAATGTCGCTAAATAGAAGCCCCATTCATAAAATAGCAGCACATGAAGAATTGCAGATTCTACTAGGGAGGCTCTTAAAGGTGGAGAGTAACAGTGATGTGTGTCAAAAAATCAGACACATAACTGCCAAGGCTAGTTACTATACACAGTATATTGATATCTCTTAATAGAAGGAAACAGAACAAGGTTCAATAATGAACACAATTACAGAAATTCATATGCACTGAAACAGCACTACAAATGATACTTTAAGAATACTTTCATAACTATAAGTAAAATTAACAAGTTTCCAACGCTACATAAAGACAACTCTAGAATGGCAGAAAGAAAAACATCGATTAGAAAAGGAATCAATATTGCAGTAACAACATGCAGAAATAAAAACAAATAATTATAAATAATAACTGAATTGTGGTAGTCACATTTTCTAATTGAAACACAAAGGTAATGAGAATTGCTTATGAGAAAGACACGTTTGTTGCCTCCATGGGAAAGTAAAAAACTCACTCACAAACATGAAGAGAGCTGTTCTATAAGTATAGTAGAAATACATGGTAATGAAGTGTAATAGAAAATATTGGAAAATAATCTATAATTTGGATATGCATGGAATAATTCTTGACTAAACATGTACTAAAAAAAACACGGCAACAAAAGAGAAAGATCACTGTCTTATCATAACATGACTTCATTCCCGGAATGAAATCATGACTCAACATAAATATATCAATTAGGGTTGATCCATCACAAAACTCAACTCTATTATAGAATCACATTTTTATCCACAACAAAGAACAAATGATTCAAACTGGGAAGGCAGAAGTGGATCATTTGTCCATGCAGTCCCCGATATCAATATTCATTGTTGTACAAATGATCTTCAAGTTCAATATTTTATTTTAACTGAAAATTCTTTCATGAGTTCAATGTCAGCCTTGTCTAAAGAGTAAGTGCAGGAGAGTCAAGGCCACATAGAGAAACCCTGTCTTAAAAAACCAAAAAAAAAAAAATCAACTTAAATTAAATAATCTTTATTCAAGAGTTCACTGTATTTCCAGCCCCTGTTGAGCCTGTTTACCTCAGGAAATACTCTGCCCTCCAGCTCAATACACAGAAATTCAGTACTTTACACCAATAATAAACCAGGATTTGTCCACTCACCTATGTTTCTGTTTATACACAGCTTGTCAAATTTACACTGTCAACTTATTGGAGGTCATGCATGGATTCTGAGATTCTAGGACAAATTTCCCTGGATGCACGAATCTTTTAGTCTTACACACCTAATCTGTTGCTGTGATTAAATACTGACTCTAAGCAAAGTAAGGAAAAAGTTGATTTGGATCACATAAATTACTGTCAAGGGAAGACAAGGCAGGAATCTCTGGATTGGAACTTAATCTAGACCCTGAAAAAGTTCTGCATACTGGCTTGTTCTGTTAGATTTCTCATAGACCCCTGCCTAGCAAGAGCACCTCCCACAGTGGGATGGTCACTCATACATAAATTACCATTGAATGAAATGCCTCACATATATAGGAACAGTCTAGTCTGATGGACATTATATCTCAAGTAATTTTCCTCTTTTTTATTACTGTGCTTGGTGTCAACTTGACAATCATTAACTAGAGAAATCTGGCTGAAGTCTCTATAGTGTGTGCATACAGCACACCATCAAATCTTGTTACTACATTTATAGGCGTTTGGAAGCAACTCAATTTTTCATCACCTTCTTTCCATATATTTCTATGCTTGACACTATACTATGTACTAAATGACATATTCTCTATCAGTTCGTGTTTATAGAATAAGGTCGTTCATAACTCAACAGGCTAAGATAATATATATGGAGGAAGTAGGTTAAAATTCTGATATCAGCATGTGTCTAATTTTTCTCAGATATTGCCCTCTGTGTGTAGTGCTGACTGTGGACCTGGATTCAGAAAATTCTGTAAAGAGGGAATGGCCACTTGCTGTTTTGAATGCAGCCCATGCCCAGAAAATGAAATTTCTAATGAGACAAGTGAGTGTTGTGGCTGTGCAAAAACTTTCATGTTCATCATCACCTCCTACCCACTGAAATACTTAACTTGTCAAAAAAACAAGAGAACAGATAATATTATAACTTTCCTAAGAAGGTCTTTGTAGAAATACAAATATTAACAATTTCTTGAACAACAGCAAGTAGTAAAACTTTATGTCTTTATGGACAGTGTGACACATTTTCTCAAAGAAAGATTTTGATAATCAAACTTCAGTTGGAAGAATTTTTTATATTTTCTTAATGATTTATCTCTTCTAAAACTCTATATAGATTAGATTCTTGTCACGGATCATTAAAAATATTTATTTATTCTCTTTGCATATATATGTGTGTCCCTACATGATTTGTGTGCAGCGCATAAGTACAGGAGTCCATGCAGAACAGAATAGGGCCTCAGACAAAGTAGATCCTGTCATGTCACTGTTTGGTACTGAATATATGTTCTCTGCTATATTAATATAGAGAGAAATATTTCTCTTATAATTAAGAGAATCTAAGAATGAGATGGAAGATACTTTGCAATATCCAAAGACCAATTTTTAAATGTCTGATGTCATATGATTCTAGGTATGGGGGGAATACATCTTCAGACATCATGTCGGAAATATGAGGATTCTTGTAATCAATATTTTATACGCACCATCCATTAATAATGCAATAATGTTGTAGCTTAGAAAAATTTTTACAGAAAGAATTTAATTCAAAATATTAAAATGTTATTCCCACCTACACAGAATGTATTAGCCAAATGATTATTTATTTAGAGTTGACAAATTGCAAATAGCCAATGGATAATCTTTCAATGTTTTGCCTGTCAGCCTATATAATTAAATGAAAGTTCTTTTTTGTTTGTTTGTTTTTTGTTTGGTTGTTTGATTGTTTGAGACTAGATTTCTTTATGCTACCTTGGCCATCCTGGACGTATTTTGTACCAGGCTCACTTCGAATGCACAGTGATCCACCTGCATAATAGAGGGCTTTTACATATTTATTAACAAATATCACAAAATTATTTTTATCGCTTTAATTAGGTTTATATTTTAGGGGATGGGGGATGCATGTAACAAGTGCAGATGCAGGTTAGAGGCTACTAAAACAGATGCAGATAAAGTTACATGCAGTTTTCAAACACCTGACATAAAAACTGGAATTGGAACTCTGATTTTCTGAGAAATATTTATATTCTCTTTACAGTTGAGCCAACTAACTAAGGTATATAAAAACATTCACTAATTCTATGTATCCATAAATGCATTCCTCTAGATTAAAAAAATGAAATGGCTTGAAGCACATCATCACTCTTTGCAATTATCCAATGACTGGGTGGAATTTCACACACATATATTACAGTTGCCATTCTGGATCTTGCAACTTATAAATGGGGTACAATCGGATAATATAAACAATCTTGGGTACCACTATTAAAATCCTTTTGTTATTTTGCTCATGTTGTTTTCCCATATGTCCTTGAGTCCACTCACAGACTCTGGGTCTCAGAGAGTTTAAAAGAAGGGAGGAGGAATGGGCTGAGTGATTCCCAAGAAAATGGAATCAAGATGAAAGCTTTCAGTGTTCACTAAGTTCAGAGTTTTCTACTTTCACTGTTAATGTGGGTGCTTCCCATTAACAGTTATCAGGAGTCCTGGTCTCTATGGCCAGATAAGCATACAAATGAGAAAATTGTTACTTAATACTTTTGCAGTTTTCGATCATTAACATTATATTCTTATGTCATTCACCTCTCACTCTCACATACGACATCCTCTTTATAAGTACAAGAAAATTCAGATTCATGAGATTTCTTATTACTTCTACATTCACACACACACACACACACATACACACACACACAAATAAAAACTGCAAACATAGTCTACTCATTCCATTTATGTGAGTGCATTTGGGCTAGTGAATTGAAACTCAAAAATTTACAACAGGTCTTGTCCTAATAGAAGACAGAGTCTTGCTCTGTCACAGAAGCAACAGTGATAAAACAGACAATATCCTCAGGAGACAATGAATATACAAAATTAGTGATTTTAAAATACACTCAGGTGCAACATCATTAATGAATTTTCCTCTCACGAACTCAAGAGGCTACGTCATTTCAGTATAACATGAAGAACAATGTAAGAAAACTGTACTTACAAACAATATTATAAACAAAATTCAATAAACATAGAAATGATTGCTTTTTCTTCAAAGACAGTGAGTATGACCAAATAAAATCATTGCTGTGCAACAATGACATTAAATTACATAGTCAGTATTAACATGTGCATATCGCCATGCTTCTCTAATTTCCTATCAATAAAATGCTGAAGCGGCACGAATGAAACCTTCTTTTCTCCACCAGATGTGGATCAATGTGTGATGTGTCCAGAGGAACAGTATGCCAACCCAGAGCAGAACCACTGTGTAGACAAAGCTGTGGTCTTTCTGAGCTATGAAGATCCATTAGGTATGGCTCTTGCCTTAATAGCCCTGTGCTTCACTGCATTCACTGCTGTGGGTCTTGGGGTCTTTGTGAAGCACCATGACACTCCTATTGTAAAGGCCAATAACAAAACCCTCAGCTACCTCTTACTTATATCACTCATGTCCTGTTTCCTCTGCTCCTTGCTCTTCCTTGGGCGTCCAAACACAGCCACCTGCATCCTGCAGCAGATCACATTTGGGATTGTATTCACTGTGGCTGTTTCCACAGTTCTGGCAAAAACAATCACTGTAGTTCTGGCTTTCAAACTCACAGGTACCAGAAGAAGGATGAAGTATATCCTAATATCAGGGGTACCTAACTACATCATTCCCATCTGCTCCCTACTCCAAGTAATTCTATGTGCAATTTGGCTAGGATCTTCTCCTCCATTTGTGGATATTGATGCACACTCTGAGCATGGCCATATCATCATTGTGTGCAACAAGGGCTCAGTTACTGCATTCTACTCTGTCCTGGGATATTTGGCCTGCCTGGCCATGGGAAGCTTCACTGTGGCTTTCCTGGCGAGAAACCTGCCTGATGCCTTCAATGAAGCCAAGTACTTGACATTCAGCATGCTGGTGTTCTGCAGTGTCTGGCTCAGCTTCATCCCTGTATATCATAGCACCAAGGGCATGGTCATGGTTGCTGTGGAGATCTTCTCCATCTTGGCTTCCACTGCCGGGGTGCTTGGATGCATCTTTGTTCCTAAGTTCTATATAATTTTGTTAAGGCCAGAAAGAAATTCTATCCAAAAGATCAGGAAGAAATCCTAGTCCTAAACTCATATTATATGAACTGCAACTCACAAATAATGGGTCTACACAGCCACCATATATAAGGTTGCAGTTCAATATCTATTTGCTTTTAGAATGACTCTCACACTTTTTTCTAATTGTGATGCTAGTCAGTCTCATATCTACTAATGTTATCTGCTTTTTCCATATAATCTTGTGCTAAAACTTTCTTTTCATGAGACTTCTCTTTTTGGCATGTGCAGAGTGTAGAAATATTCCTTTCTGCTCTAAAATAAAAACCTTTCACAATAAACTCAAAGTATTCTTTAACACTTGGATGAATGAATGACTTTTTTGACAGTTCAATAGTGAGAGTGAAATACAAGGAGATTTTAGAGAGTGAGCAGCTGTTTACAGATGAAATATAAACAATGTCCCTCTTACAGGGGGAAGGTAAGATACCCCTAATAGTATTATATGAGTTAAAGGAATATTACCTAGGATAGAGAGCAATATCTTTATTAAATAAAAAAGTTACACAAGATGGATTGATGACTTACTAGTTAATAGTATGCCTTTCTGTTGTAGAGGACCAGATTCAATATCCAGTCCAGTCTTGAGAAAATAATTATTCCAACCAGCTATAACAATATCTCCAAACAGAAAACCCAACTGAAGCCTTCTTTTGGACACCACGGTTATGTGAACTTATAAGCGTACACAAAATATTCTAAGACACACACTTAAACACATACATGTACACACATGCACACAGATATGTTAGTGAGTCAGGAACTTTGAGGACTTGCTTGCCCTGTCTTGGCAGAGTTTTGCATCAACTCTGCTTCCATCCAGACTTTCCAACTTTCGTGCAGAATTCTGTCTGTGGCAGAAGGAGGCAGAAATGAGGACTTTTTGCCCAATGGCAAGTTTGCAGCATTTTAAACCATCTCCATAAAGAGGTTCTTTGGTGTTCATCATCTTCTTTGAGGTAGACTGGGTATTGCCAGTGTTTAACCCATCTTGTGTTCAAAGAATCTTTAAAATAAAAATATCTCTAAATGTCATATTCTGTGGATCTTTGGGACATTTGAAGACATTATCTAATGATTTTACCATATATATATATAGAATCACATCTATCTGTTTAATATAGGACATATATACTTGTGTTAAAAATAAACTTATAATTGACATGACCATGATTCGATCAACTAACAATATTAGCTTGTATCAATTATCCTAAAGAACCTGCAATACCAGTTTCAAGGTATTAGAAATAAACCTCATATTCTACTTGAGTGGAGTGGATATAATACCTCATTTACAGTAGAAATCATATGTATGTATATATATACATATATATATAATCTTTGAAGAATAATACTAAATTTGAGTTCTATGCGAAGGTAGACAGAGTGAACATAGCAGGACGGAAGAGCCACAGTTACATGATCTTTTTTTTTTAACTTAATTTATTCATATTACAACTCCATTCTTTTTTTTTCCTTTTTTTTATTAATTTATTCTTGTTACACCTCAATGTTTATCCCATCCTTTGAATCCTCCCATCCCTCCCTCCCCCTCCCCATTTTCCCATTATTCCCCTCCCCTATGACTGTTCCTGAGGGGGATTACCTCCCCCTGTATATTCTCATAGGGTATCAAGTCTCTTCTTGGCAACCTGCTGTTCTTCCTCTGAGTGCCACCAGGTCTCCCCCTCCAGGGGACATGGTCAAATGTGAGGCACCAGAGTACGTGAGAAAGTCATATCACACTCTCCACTCAACTGAGGAGAATATTCTGACCATTGGCTAGATCTGGAAAGGGGTTTAAAGTTTACCGCCTGTATTGTCCTTGGCTGGTGCCTTAGTTTGAACGGGACCCCTGGGCCCAAATCTGCCTATCATATTGTTCTACTTGTAGGTTTCTAGGACCCTCTGTATTTTTTTATTTTGCTATTCTCCCATGCGTCTCTCATTTAGAGTCCCAATAGGATGCCCTCCCCTCTGTCCCAGTTTCCTGGTAAGTGAAGGCTTTCGTGGGACATGCCCCTTGGGCTAGTATGCAGATATAAGTGAGTATATACCATTTGATTCTTTCTGCTTCTGGGTTAACTCACTCATTATGATCATTTCTAGCTCAATCCATTTATCCACAAATTTTGGGAATTTCTTGTTTTTAATAGCTGAGTAGTATTCCATAGTGTATATGTACCACAGTTTCTTTATCCATTCTTCTACTGAGGGACACTTAGGCTGTTTCCATGTTCTGGCTATTATGAATAAGGCTGCTATGAACATGGTTGAGCAAATTTTCTTGTTGTGTGCTGGAGCATCTTCTGGGTATATTCCAAGGAGAGGAATAGCTGGGTCTTGAGGAATGCAAAATGAGAAAAAGCAATTTAGTAAATCAAAATAATGTAAAAGAAATGGGTCAGGACACAGTATTGATTTTAAAAATTAGAATCTGGGATGGAGAAAATGATATAGAACTCAAATATTCAGCTTACATCCTCATGAATAATGATTGGTTGGGTATAGGACTGATGGGAATTTATTAGGAGTTGAAACAAGGTACACAGATCTCATGTTCTCTCTAGATCTTGCTGAACCTTTAATATCAACCTTTAATTTGTAAACCAGCTCTGATTCTGTGATGAACTAGATAATTTTAGATACAGCAATACGGAGTAGATATCTATATTTGACATGTTTATTGAATTTCAAGACAATGGAAGCACAGGCTTTGTTTGGATAATCTGTACAAGCGCAACGTGTAGCATAGTCGCCAATATGCTTGGTTTTTTTTTTTTTTTTTTTTTTGAGCCTCAATTGCTCTAAATGTGTACAGACCCTTTCTGAATTGGATTTTACAATACAATTCCCAATATGTCCACATGAATTGGAGTGTTCTGAGTCCTTCCTGAGCCATTTCTGCATGTCTCACTGTTGACCATCTGACACAATACACTGACATCATCTATAATTGTATTCACATAATCATTATCTTAGGACATTCCAAGGAACAAATTTGAACAAAAGACTTTTCTCCCAGGGGCTTTCAATTTTAAAGCAAGAGTGATTTCATGGAACCTGGGACTGAGCTATTCATATATTTATTAACCTTCCCATGTGTAAACTATGGTCTGTGGACATCAGTTGTACCCCAGGGAGAAGGGTGTTGAAAATTCCTCCAGGAATCAGGACCAGTGTGAAAAGAAAGGAAACAAGAACATACAGCTAGAGTCTCTTTGACCAGAGAAATAAAACCATGCAAAAAAAAAACATAGGTGCTCATTTGATGTGCTGATGGCGGTTCAGATTCCACATTGTCCAGGTTTAAGGCAGGACAAGTATGTGTGCTTTGATTTTCCATTTCTTGCTCCTGAACATCCCCCTTCTCCTGGCCAGTTTGATCCATCCTAGGTGCTATTGGAGAACGAAGTTGAAGGAAGGTAAAGACCTGGACTTGGGGCCAAATTGTGTCTTCTTCCTTCAACCAACTTCTGAGGCAATAGGCAGAGAGCATTGGAACAAATATCTGAATGAATTGTAAGTGCTTTAAAATCTTCCATGTAAATGTCCTGACACGTATTTCGTGGGGTATTTAAAGAGGATTGTAGCAATACTTTGAGTCTGGTGTCCTGTTCTCACAGCCTGTATAACAAGAGTGAACTATCACTTCTTTACAGACACTGTGATTTCTTTCTACTTTTAATGCTTTTCAGGTGTTTTCTGATTTAATTTATGTTAGGCACCTTATTTAAAGCTGTAGGCTGACTGGAAAAACATCCCTCACAGTGACCCAACATATATAGTCCTCCTAATCACAGTTTCCATTGTACCATAGCTGGGGATGTATGACTGAAAGCAATCCCATGTAGTTCAACAAGTTTTACCCTAAGTACATTGCAGTAAATGACTATACAGTCTTCTGTATCTCCTAGTGCATGAACTGTTTGTAGTGTTTGTGTTAGTAATGTTTGTGCTACACATAGCTCTTGAGAGCTTCCACATAGCTACAAAGACACTCTCTCCAATTCCTTGCATGTGGTCACACTATGGTTTCTGAAACTCGATTGAGAATGGAAGTAAGAGATCAGG
This sequence comes from Acomys russatus, assembly GCF_903995435.1. Lineage (NCBI taxonomy): Eukaryota > Metazoa > Chordata > Mammalia > Rodentia > Muridae > Acomys > Acomys russatus. Next base: position 7,765,353 of record NC_067155.1, on the reverse strand, counting down.
TTACTGGGAACCATGTTCCTGTTGCTCCATGCTTCACTTGTGTAGTTGTACAAACACTAGCTTTTATATATAACCAAGGTGAGTTCTTCACACTCTTGGACTGTAAAGGATACCTTTGGATTCTTTGAAAAGTGAGGATATCACTCATACTGTTTAGAGTTTAGATCCCTTTTTTTGGTTGCCTGAGTGGCAGTTGTGTCATGTGATAGGTGGCAACACTTGAGAACAGAGAGAGAAGCCACTTACTAATTCAATTTTGCCATTATTTAATAGCCATGCATCTTCTCCCTTTATGTATGAGTTGTCTATTTACTGAGACTTAAGTCATATTTATCTCCTTCATTTCTCTCTCATTAATTTTGCTATGCATAGCTGAACTTTTAGAAATACGGGATTCATACAAAATTTCTGAATTTCTCAGTTGTTTCAAACACAGAACATTGGGCAGCTAGGCTACGCACACAGCTTAAATAATTAATGTTTCTCAACCTTTGTTGTAGGAGATAGTGACTGAAAGCGCAAGTCCTGAATCTAAATTTCTTTTTTTGTTACTGAAATTCTCAAAGATACATGCTCTGTATATGTAAAGAATGTTCTCATAGAGACTATTTTTATAAAAAAAATTACAGAGAAACAAATTTAAAATTGAAACTGTATTTAATTCTGAGTGGATCATTCAGAATGATGTATTAAGTTTGATGTATATTGGTCAGATAGGGCTTGACATGGAAGACACATGAACTATTTTTTCTCATAAACAAAACTACAATATGCTATGATTTTACATCAATTGATGTGTTGCCTGTTTTATTTAAGAATTAACATCCTCACACAGTTTTGTAGTCTATTTTATAAACATAAATTATGGCATTTACAGAGCTACTAGAATTTCTGAATGTTCCTGGCTCTCAGTGGGGAGCTACATTTATGTCAGTGTTACCAGAGAGTTGGTCAAAATAATGTTTTTTGAGACATTATTTGGTAATGTCTTGGCTGTTCTGCACTCATTTCATAGAAAATGATGTCTTCAATCTAACAGTAATCTGACTGCATCTGCCTCCCTGAGTGCTGCCATTACAAGGCATGTAGCACCACATCTAGCTAAGGATGTCTTCTAGAAGAAAAATTATGTTACGAGAATATGCTCAGTGTGAGTCCATCGCATGTGTGTGTAAACAAAAATTAGGTGAATCACAATTAGCTGGTGGCTTGTGATCTTATTCTCTGATTTCAGTACCTGACACAAGTGTGTACCTGTGCATTTGAGTCAGAATTGTCTAGAGCAATGCATAAATTTTGAAAGCTGTCGATTGTATTATCATATTGTGACCTAAAAAATTTGTTGTCCACACAAACATGTGCATACATATATTTTCATCAATTATTCTGTAAATGTAATAATTTGGATGACACAAAATATACAAAACGATTTTATTTTTCTAGTAGTCAAATTGGAGGAAAAAACACAGGAGATGCAGATGGATATGTGGTGATTTGTTAAATATATTGCCACTAATTATAAATAAATTTAAGTACAGGAGGCAAATGTAGCCCATGATAAGGATGACTGTGCACTCCTAATTCTTCCTTCAACTGCCTTAGCTAATTCCATTCACTTCATGAGAAAATCTGAGACATCTAACAACCACAAATATTTTTATATTGCTCCATACTTTCAAATTAAAGATTTCTTTAGAATTTCTCATTGGTCAAACCTATGCTCGTGTCTTTACGTTCTGAGACAGCATCCAAAAACAAGACATAGAAACAGTCTCTGTGCAAGATTTCAATATCACATATTATATATGGGAGACACCCTCTCAGGAGTGTTTAAAGCTTTTGTAATTTCCAGCTCATCTGTTTCAATCTTTGGAGGTGGGAGGAAATACTGTTCAATAAAGGATATCTCTTGTATTCATTACAAATGATATCTCTGCCCATAATAAACACTGTATCCTTTTACAGCACAACACCAGAAAGCCAGCGATTTGCTTTTGCATTGGCTTTTTCCATGGATGAAGTCAACAGGAACCCTGGTCTTTTACCAAATATGTCTCTGTTTGACTACATTGGATTTGGTTGTAAGACACTGCCGCAATTCACCAGACATATGCGTATGGTCATAAACAATGTTCTACCTAATTATGACTGTACAAGAAAGCCAATGTGTGCACTGTTACTCACAGGAACAAGCTGGGAAACAACAGCAACAATACAGACATTCATGAACCTGTTCGTAAGTTACCAGGTGAGAGTTTTTGGAGTGGGACTTTTGATATCATGTTGCTTTTGGTAGGATTCAGAGAGTCTAAGAAGAGTTTAAGGGCCTTAGTATTTAGAGACATGTTAGGTCGTTGACATGTCCTTCTTTGAAATAGAGATGAGGGAAGACATAAGAGCTAATTGGTTTCTCTAGAACTCTCTGAAGAGCAATGTGTTTACAAGTTCGTACATATTCATGCTGCCTCATGCTGCTGCCTGTGTCCTAGGTCTTTCTTCTTACATTTGGGCCTTTCCATCCTGTCCTAAGTGATCATGAACAATATCCTCTTCTATATCAGATGGCCCCTAACGACATATCTTTAGCCCTGGCCATGGTCTCCTTCATACTTTATTTCAGATGGAACTGGGTTGGGCTAGTCATCTCAGACAATGATCAGGGCATACAATTTCTCTCTTATTTGAGAAGAGAGATGGAAAAAAACACAGTCTGCTTTGCCTTTGTGAACATGATCCCAGTCAACATGGAGTTATACATGCCAAGAGCAGAAGTGTATTACAACCAAATCATGACATCTTCCACAAATGTGGTCATCATTTATGGTGACATAGAGTATACACTGGCTTTGAGTGTAAGAAGGTGGGAGTCTCTAGGTATAAAGAGAATATGGATCACAACCTCACACGGGGATGACGCTATGAGTAAGAGGGATGACACACTGGACTCATTTCATGGGACTCTTACTTTTGCTCACCATCATCCAGATATTTCAGGCTTCAAAAATGTTGTCCAGACATTGAACCCTATCAACTACTCTGACAAATATCTGGCAAGCATGGAGTGGATGTACTTTAACTGTGAAGCCTTGGCATCTAACTGTAACACAATGGAGAACTGCTCGTCCAATGCCACATTGCAATGGTTAATGGAAAACACTTTTGACATGGCCTTTAGTGGTAGCAGTTATGACATATACAATGCTGTGTACGCCTCAGCCCATGCCATGCATGAGTGGTTTTTTCAATATTTGGTTCTTCTTGAAATACCCATATTGAACAACTACAAATCTGTGTGCCTTAAGGTACTGTTTCTTCTATTTGATAATGTTTGTTGTCATCAAAGACACACTTTTATAAGGCTCTCACAGGTGCCATCCGAGTGCAGTAGATGTGAAATATAAAGCTTGATAGGGTGGAAGAAGGAGAAAGGGGTAATGGGAAGACACAAGTGTGGAGATAACAATTGGGATGTAATCTGAATAAATAGTTTAAATATAAAAGAAAGGAAATAGCAGTAAAAATGAAGAATGTAAAGGCACTAGTGTGGTAGGGAATGTTGTTTATGATACCTATTGACTTTGATACAGAGAACCTTAATATCATCACACTGGTTCAAACCTGGAAGTATAATCAGTGTTTGCAAATTAATCCTCTCCATGATGAGTGAATAATCTCTTGGTCATAAATTGTCAAATACGTTGTAATAACTGTATGCATGGTGTTCCCAAGCTTTTTAAACTGATTCAGTACACACTGTACATACTAGGATCCTTATTGGGTTTATGAGAGTAACTACCTAGGAAACAGTGCTGGGATTCAATTCTGTACATACATGTTTGTTCCTATGTGAGAAATCATACTTATCACTTTGTATATGTGTATGTTTTTCCTGTTGCTGTGAATCTCTTTGTATATTTGCGTTGCTGTTGCTGTGTATAGACATTTCTATTCCACATGCCTAACTTTCCAATTATCTGTGGAATTGAATATAAATTTTTTAATGTAGCAATATCTTTCTGTATGTGTGTTTGTGTCTGTATTTATCTTTCTGTGTGTATTTTTCAGTGAAAGTGTTGTGAGGTGACTGAGAGTGTAATTTTGTCTTTTGGTCAATGTGCTTTCATGTAGGTATATCTGTGTTGCTGTGTGTGCATGTGTGTGTGTGTGTGTGTGTGTGTGTGTGTGTGTGTGTGTGTCACTTTATGTATGTCTGGCTTTTTATCTTCCTTTCTGTGTATCTTGGATGCAATTGTAAATTTGTCTGTCTGTCACTCTATGTGGTTGTTTTTATCTGTTTTTCTCCTGAGTACCTGTCAGGGCATGTGTGTGAGTGCCTATGAATGTGTTTTGTACTCTTCTACATCTGTGTGTATCTCTACCTGTGTGTGCTTCTATGTTTATAAGTTTGGGGGCATGTATGTGTATTTTTGTTAAATAATTATGTTCCTGCTTTGAGTGTATTGTCTGTATGTTCTGTAAGATTAAGGAACCTCTCTGTGTAGGAGTGTGTGTGTGTGTGTGTGTGTGTGTGTCAGTGTCTGTCTGTGTGTCGGTGTGTGTGTGTGTGTGTTCATACTGCACGTCTCGTTTGATTCTGCAAGTATGTCTCTGTGTTTTATAGTATATTCTTGAGAGCTGTAAAATTCTAGGAACATTTTGGTAATTTTTAAATTTAACTAATTTATTATTCTCTTTATATCCTGAGGGTAGGCTCTTCCCTCAGATCCTCCTAGTCACACTTTACATCCATCCCCACTAACCTACTCCTCAGAAAAGAGGATCCCTCTTACCAACTCACCCAAGGTCATCAAGTTGAATCAGGGCTGAGCACTTCCACTTCCCTGTGGCCAGGTCAGGCATTTCCATCAGGCCGTAGTGATCTTAGAGATGGCAACTGAGTCCTAATCTCAGACATCCTGCTCTCTCTTTATCATGGGGCACACCTGAAGCCTGAGCTGCCTATTGCCTTTATCAGTGTAGGGAACCTAGGCCCAGTCTATGCATGATCCCCAGTGTTTGTTTGAATCTCCACAAGGCCCTCTGGGCCCTGGTTAGCTAGCTATTTTGGCCTACTTGTGGAACTCTGTTACTCCCAGATACTTCTTTCTCTCCTTCCAACTTTTTCACTAGACCTCATACACTTCAGAATGTGTTCAGCTGTGAATCTCAGCATGCGTTTCCATCCACTTCTGGGTGTAGGGTCTCAGGGAACAGCTTTGCTAGGCTTCCATGTGCAAGCATGGCAGAATGTCATTAATAGTGTCAGGGTCTGGCTTTCTCCTATGGGGTGGGTCTCCCATTGGTCCAGGCATGGTTTGGGCATCCACTCAATCTCACTGCTGTCTTTAGTCTTGCATTCCCCGTAGGCAGGGTAAATTTTGGGCTTAAGTGTTGTTGGGTTGGTTGGTGTTTCCCTCCCTCCACAAAGAGTTGTATTTAGCCTCCATGACCCTTGCTACCATGACTCTCACCTAGACACACTCCCATATCCTCCCTGAAGGCCTCCATGTCTTAGGTCTCCAGATTGTCACAGAGATGTTACTTTTATTTACCCAGTTGCTGTCACTGAGATTTTACTCTGGGATGTGTTCATTGAATTTACTTTTCAGATAATGTCAGATTATACTGTCTGGCCTCAAGAAAAATATTATGCACTACAGTATGCTATTTCTATTTCAGCTTTATGACATTCTGAGGAATATCCACTTCACAAATCCAGTTGGTGACAGAGTGACTATCAACCAAAGAGAAAAACTGCAGGAGGAATGTGACGTTTTCTATATCTCCAATTTGCAACAAGGTCTTGAAATTAAGGTGAAGATTGGAAGTTTCAGCCCATATTTTCCACATGGTCAACAGCTCCATTTATCTGCAGAGATGATGGAGTGGGCCACAGGAAGTACAAAGGTAGGCTTGAACGTAATGTAGTGGTTTACCTGACTCACCAGTAAACACTCACATGTGTGCACCTTCTAAATTAGTGATATAAAGTAGATTGTCAGATAAGGAGTCAAAAGGTGTCCTCTTATACTATGTTTCTTATTTTTAATTTTTGATGTGATATATTTATTAGTTATTTGAACATTCTATTTCCAGACATTTACATTTATCATATCAGATCTGTTTCTGTGAGTTTTGTTGTTTGGTTTTTTTGGGGGTGGTTGTTGTTTGGTTGTTTTTTGTTTTTTTTTGTTTGTTTGTTTGGTTGGTTGGTTGGTTGATTGGTTGGTTGGTTGGTTGGTTGGTTGGTTGGTTGGTTGGTTGGTTTTTCGAGACAGGGTTTCTCTGTGTAGCCTTGGCTCTCCTGGACTCACTTTGTAGACCAGGCTGGCCTCGAACTCACAGCGATCTGCCTGCCTCTGCCTCCCAAGTGCTGGGATTAAAGGTGTACACCACCACCACCTGGCCTTTGCTTCTGGTTTTTAATATAACTATAACACAGTGTTTTACTACTGTTTTATATTACTTGCTCTAAAGTGAGCAAGTGTTTCTTGGTTCCAGTCTTATTACAACACAGTGCTTTTTACATTTCTTTTGGACATCTGGCACAGATTTCAAAGATATTGATGTTATTGTAAGGATGGAGTAAAGAAAATATATAAATCGTTCATTTTATTATGTAATACTGTTCAATCCTTTTTAAATTGAGCTTCTAAGTTCTAGATGCTTCTATATATGAATTTAAATTTTCATGAGCCATGTTAGATTGCTAAGATTTATAACCTTGGTTTTTATTCAACTAATTTTTTCTTAACGTGCTTTTGAATGGTGTATCTGTATATATGTCTATGAAATACTGGTACACGTAATGCATATGGATTCCAAGAAGTGATTCAGGTTCCTGGGAACTTAAGATGGATTTCTGACAAAAAATTGGTTTGCAAGGTCAAACATGGGTCCTCTTCTTGAACAATAATTATTACCAACAATGTGGCAGCTCTCCAGCCCGGAGTGATACACTGGAGAAGACATTTTTCACCAGAAGAATCTTGTTTAACCACCTGAATTATGATATAGTTCATTGTAATCAATAATGGGATTTCACTTTTTCTACTCTCCCTCTCTCTACTTTCTTTCTCTTGGTGACCCCTTTCCCCCTCTCCTTCTCCCCCCATGCTCATCTAATAAATTCTGTATTAAAAAAAAATAATGGGATTTCACTTTTAATTTTCTATATGGGGTGGATTGATACTAATACAAATGTGGGTTTAACAAAAGAAATTTCACATGATACGTGCTCTGTATATTATAGGTATGAATAGTGATGTGGGTGATGTGGGTGGTATTTACTTGAAATTACCCAGTTTCAAAGGTCATTGAATTTTAAAAGATTTAATTTCAAGAATGTCTTCAATTTTGACATCAAGTGATATGTCCTATTGTTTAGAAAATATAAAACTTACAGTAAATTATTCTTCTCAATGTGAAGAGAAAAGTCTATCTAAGGGAAAAGAACATATGAGCTGAAGGTGTAGCTACTGAAATATATATCAATTCTGTAACAAGAAATGAAAACTCATTTTTGTTATAACCACATCTTAGTAGAATATTACATAAGCAACCACGGGAAGAGCATACAGAAGTCAAAACAATATAAGCAGTGCTCCTCTACCCTTATACATATCCCAATGCAGAAAAAATAAACAAAAATATGAAGATATGGAAAGAAAAAGCATAATTCCAATGTTATAGTCTTAAATGAAAGAATGATCAATGACATATTAAGCAACCAATTAATAATATTTATAAAAGGATCCAAGATAGCAGTGCAGATCATGTTCTCTGATCAGAGAGACTGAGCCAAGGGACTGGGTTGAGAGATTCAGAACATCAAAGCTGGAGTATCCGGGGTGAGATGGGTCCACACTGTCTGGAACATGATGGGTCTGGCCTCAGGCCACATAAACTAGTCCACAAAGACATTGCTGTTTCCCTGTGGGCATGTGCACAGGTCCCTGAGTCTGGATGTCTGCATGAGAGCTGCATCTACATTTTACATCTCAGACTCTGTGTCTGTGAGTAAACACATCTTAGTTTTCAGCAGAGGCCATAAAAGCTAAAAAGGCCTGGGCAGAGGTCATGCAAACACTAATAATCTAGAGAGTAATTAGATTAATGTAGTCCAGATTAATATAACCAGCAAATTTTTCATTAACCATGGATGAAGAAAATCAGATATTCCATAAAAAAATAAACAGTACCTTTTCCAAAAATCCAGCCCTACAGAAGATGATAAGAGGAAAACTCCAAACCAAAAAGGCTAATTAAACCAAGAAAAACACAGGAAATAGATAACTTCACTTTAGAAAAACAAAACCAAACAAACACACTACCACAACCTAAGTCAAAATAAAAGACCTCAACATTCACTGGTCATAAAAATCTTTAAACATCAATGGCTTATATTCGCCAATAAACAAAAAAAAATCAATTAGGGTTGATCCTTCACATAATTCAACTCAATTATAGAATCACATTTTTATGCACAACAAAGAACAAAGGATTCAAACTGGGGAGGCACAAATGGATCAATTACCCATGCAATCCCCAATGTCAATGTTCATTGTCATGCAAATGACCTTCAAGTTCAATATTTTATTTTAACTTAATTTTTTTCAAATTAAATTAAACAATCTTTATTCAATGTTCCCTGTATTTACAGGCCCTGTGGAGCCTATTCACCGCAGAAAACACTCCACCCTCCAGCTCAATACACAGGAATTCAGTACTTTCTCACCACAACTAAACCAGGATTTGCCCACTCACCTAGCTTTCTCTTTACATTCAGCTTGTCAAAGCTTACACTGTCAATTTATTGGAAGTCATGTTTTGTGTCTGAGATTCTAGGACAAATTTCCCTGGGTGCATGAGTCTTTTAGTCTTACACTGCTAATTGATGCTGTGATTAAGCAGCCTTAAGCAAAGGGAAGAAAAAGTTGATTTGCCTCACCTATGACTGTCAAGGGAAGACAAGGCAGGAATCTGTAGATTAAACTAAATCTAGACCCTGAAAAAGCTCTGCGTACTGGCTTGTTCTGTGAGAGTTCTCATAGAACCTTGCCTAGCAAGTGCACCTCCCACAGTGGGATGGTCACTCATACATAAATTACCACTGAATGAAATGCCTCACAAATATAGGAACAGTTTGGTCTGGGGGGCATAATTTCTCAGGTAATTTTCCTCTGTCTTTTTACTGTACTTGGTATCAAGTTGACATTCATTAGCTAGAAAAATCCGACTGAGGTTCTGTAGTGTTTGAATACAGCACACAATCAATATTTGTTACTACATTTCTAGGAATTGGGAAGCAATTCGTTTTTTTTCATCAATTTTGTTTTCATATATTTATGTGTTTGACACTATACAATGTACTAAGTGACATGGGCTCCATCAGATCTTGTTTATAGAATAAGGTCATTCATACTGCAACAAGCTAATATAATATATATGGAGAAGTAGGTAAAAAAAATCTGATATCAGCATGTGTCTAATTTTTCTCAGATATTGCCCTCTGTGTGCAGTGCTGACTGTGGTCCTGGATTCAGAAAATTCTGGAAAGAGGGAATGGCCACCTGCTGTTTTGAATGCAGCCCATGCCCAGAAAATGAAATTTCTAATGAGACAAGTGAGTGTTGGTGCTGTGCAGAAACCTTCATGTTTATCTTCATCTCCTACCCACTCTGAGATACTAAACTTATCAAAAAACCAACTGAAAAAATAATATGTATAGCTTTCCGATGTAGGTCTTTGTAGACATACAAATATTAACAATTTCCTGAAGAACAGCAAATGACAAACCATTATGTCTTTATAGACACTGTGACTCATTTTCAATTGAAAGAGGATCCCATTTTCTCAAAGAAAGATTTTGATAACCAAACTTCAGTTTGCATGCATTTTATAGACTTTCTTAATGATTTATCTCTTCTAAAACTCTGCGTAGATTAGATTCTTGTCTCAGATCTTTAAAAAATGTTTATGTATTCTCTTAGCATGTATATATATGTGTCCCTACATAATTTGTGCACACCGCATAAGTACAGGGTTCCATGCAGTACAGAACAGGGCATCAGACATGCTACATCCTGTCATGTCGCTGTTGGGTAACAAATACAACTCCTCTGTTATATTAATATAGAGGGAAAATATTTCTCTTATAATTATGAGAATCTAGCAATGAGATGGAAGATACTTTGTATTATCCAAAGACCACTTTTCAAATGTCTGATGTTATGAAATTCTAAGTAGGGGGGCATGATTCTTCGGATAAAATGTAGGAAATATGAGGATTCTTGTAATCAATATTTTAAATAAAGCATCCAATTCAATTAATAATGTATTAATGTTATAGCTTAGAATAATTTATACAGAAAGAATTTAGTTCAAAATATTATTGCCACCTACACAGAATGTATTAGTCAAATGATTATTTACTTAGCAGTGACTAAATGCAGATAGCCAATGGATATAATTAAATGAAAGTTCTTAAAGTGGCAATTGAGATGACCCAGAGTCTAAATCTCCTGACACTAAGGCTGATGAACTGAATACGTGCCCAGGATCCATGTAGGAGTATGTAACTAACTCCTAGAAGATGGCTTCTTACATACATGCATTCCAACACACAACATTCTCTAAAACAAACTACATGGAATGAAATTGTTTTAAATGTAAAAACAAGTAATAGTAGAGGTGATTTACATTAACAAATACCACAAAAATTACAAAAAGTTATTCTTATCACTTTAATTAGGTTTACATTTTGGGGGAATATGGATGCATGTAACAAGTGCAGATGCAGTTGAGAGGCTATGGAAACACATGCAGATAGAGTTACGTGCAGTTTGAAACACTTGACATAAGTACTGGGATTGGAACTCTGGGTTTCTGAGAAATATTTATATTCTCTTTACAGTTGAGCCAACTAGCCTAGGTGTTTAAAAACATTGACTAATTATATCTATCCATATATACACTCCTCTAGATAAAAATAATGAAATGGCTGGAAACACATCATCACTCTCTGCAATTATCCAATGACTGGATGAAATTTCACACACATATATTTCAGTTGCCATTCTGGATCTTGCAATTTATGAATGCAGTACTGTAGGAAAATAAAAACAATATTTGTTACCACTATTGGAGTCCTTGTGTTACCTTGCTCATGTTGTTTTTCCATGTGCATTTCACCCTTGAGTCCACTCAGAGAGTCTGAGTCCCATAGAGATTAACAGAAGGGAGGAGGAATGGGCTGAATGATTCCAAACATTATGGAATCAAGATGAAAGCTTTTAGGGCTCATTAAGATCAGAGTTTTCTACTTTCATTGTTAACAAGTATCAGGATTCCTGGTTCCTATGGCCAGATAAGCATACAACTGAGAAAATTATTATTTAATATTTTACAGTTTTAAATCATTAACTTTATATTCATATGTCATTCAACTCTCACTCTGACCCTATTGCATCCTCCTTAGACTCTAATAAAACTCAGATACATAAGCTTCCTTATTACTTCTAAATTCACACACACACACACACACAAATATAAACCACACATACAACCCGACATTCCATTTATGTTAGTGTGTTTGGGCTAGTGAATTGAAACTCAAAAATTTACAACAGGTCTTGTCCCAATAGAAGGCAGAGTCATTTTCTGTCATAAAGGTAACAGTGATAAAACAATCAATGACTTCAGGAGACAATGAGTGTACAGAATTTGTTATTTTAAAATACACTCAATACACTGTCATTAATGAATTTACCTTTCCTGAACTCGAATCTAAGTCATTTCAGTATAACACAAAGTACAATGTAAGAAAACTGTACTTACAGAAAACATAAATTATATCATCAACAAAATTCAATAAACATAGAAATGATTGCTTTTTCTTCAAAGAGACTGAGTATGATCAAATAAAAACATTGCTGTGCAACACTGTCCTTGAATTACATAAACAGTATTAAAATGTGCATATCGCCATGCTTCTCTAATGTCCTATCAATAAAATGCTGAAGCAGCACTAATGAAACCTCCCTTTCTCCGTCAGATGTGGATCAATGTGTGATGTGTCCAGAGGAGCAGTATGCCAACCCAGAGCAGAACCACTGTGTAGACAAAGCTGTGGTCTTTCTGAGCTATGAAGATCCATTAGGTATGGCTCTTGCCTTAATAGCCCTGTGCTTCACTGCATTCACTGCTGTGGGTCTTGGGGTCTTTGTGAAGCACCATGACACTCCTATTGTAAAGGCCAATAACAAAACCCTCAGCTACCTCTTACTTATATCACTCATGTCCTGTTTCCTCTGCTCCTTGCTCTTCCTTGGGCGTCCAAACACAGCCACCTGCATCCTGCAGCAGATCACATTTGGGATTGTATTCACCGTGGCTGTTTCCACAGTTCTGGCAAAAACAATCACTGTAGTTCTGGCTTTCAAACTCACAGGTACCAGAAGAAGGATGAAGTATATCCTTATATCAGGGGTACCTAACTACATCATTCCCATGTGCTCCTTATTCCAAGTAATTCTATGTGCAATTTGGCTAGGATCTTCTCCTCCATTTGTGGATATTGATGCACACTCTGAGCATGGCCATATCATCATTGTGTGCAACAAGGGCTCAGTTACTGCATTCTACTCTGTCCTGGGATATTTGGCCTGCCTGGCCATGGGAAGCTTCACTGTGGCTTTTCTGGTGAGAAACCTGCCTGATGCCTTCAATGAAGCCAAGTACCTGACATTCAGCATGCTGGTGTTCTGCAGTGTCTGGCTCAGCTTCATCCCTGTATATCACAGCACCAAGGGCAAGGTCATGGTTGCTGTGGAGATCTTCTCCATCTTGGCTTCCACTGCTGGCATGCTTGGATGCATCTTTGTTCCTAAGTTCTACATAATTTTGTTAAGGCCAGAAAGAAATTCTATCCAAAATATCAGGAAGAAATCCTAGTTCTAAACTCATATTATATGAACTGCAACTCACAAATAATGGGTCTACACAGCCACCAAATATAAGGTTGCTGTACAATATCTATTTGCTTTTAGAATGACTCTCACACTTTTTTCTAATGGTGATGCTGGTCAGTCTCATACCTACTAATGTTATCTGCTTTTTCCATATAATCTTGTGCTAAGCATTTTTTTCATGAGACTTATCTTTTTGGCATGTGTACAGTGTGGAAATGTTCTTTTCTGCTCTAACATAAAAAATGTTCACAATAAACTCAAAGTATTCTTTAACATTGGGATGAATGATTGACTTTTATGACAGTTCAATAGTGAGAATAAAATACAAGGAGATTTTAGAGAGTGAACAGTTGTTTGCAGATGAAGTTGAAACAATGTTCCCCTTACAGGGGGAAGGTAAAATGCCCCTAATTATATTACATGAGTTAAAGAAATATTAACTAGAAGAGAGAGTAATGTCTTAATTAACAAATAAAAAGTTACAAAAGATGGATTGATGACTTATGAGTTAATAGTATTCCTCCCTGTTGTAGAGGACCTGATTCAATATCCAGTAGAGTCTTGAGAAAATGATTATTCCAAACACCTGTAACAATAGCTCTAAAAAAGAAAATCAAACTGATGCTCTCTTTTGGGCACCGTGGTTACATGAACTCATAGGTGTACACAACAATATACTAAGGCACACATGCACACAATTCCAATTACTTCATTTTCTAAAGTAGTAATATATTTTAAAACATCTTCACTAAGATTTTAACTCTTTATTTTAATTATATTTCTTTTTTACATATACATTTATATTATTACACATAAATAAAATAAACTATCTACAGCAAGAAGAACCACAGGACAACCAGGAGATATAAAAATGTTACATTCATAGTGTTTGGCTACTTGTATTTGGCAATCTTGAAGAAAGCATCTTTCCTATATTGATGCATTTAAAATTCTGAATGCAAATTAATCTCTTTCACATTTCCTCTCTACCAACTTAAAGCATCTGTGTAGACTGAAAAACATTTTAACCCCTAAACAACTAAGCTTAATTGGAAGACTAAACTATCTGGTCTCAACCCCATCAGAGACTTGAGGAGGAACAAAACTTAATTACCTACATAAACCAGGAGTGTAGGTTAGTAGCTTCCAAAATGAAAAAGTGACTGAGACAGTTTGCTTCTTGAACAGTCACCCAAAACTCTCTATAACATTGTAGTATCGTCTTCAGCCTTCTGGCCCAATATACCTGACAGATACATTTGTGAGTCAGGAACTGTTGAGGACTTGCTTACCCTGTCTTGGCAGAGTTTTACCATGAACTCTGCCTCTATCCAGACTTACCAACTTTTGGGAAGAATTCTGTCTGTGGCAGAAATGAGGTCTTTTTGCCCAGTGAGCGGTTTGTAGCATATGAAGCCATTTCCATAAAGAGTTTCTTTGGTGCTCATCATCTTCTTTGAGTTAGGCTGGGTGTTGCCAGTGGTTAACCTGTCTCACTGTCAAAGAATCTTTAAAATAATAAAAATATCTTTAAATGTCCTATTCTGTCAGTCTCTGAGGCTTTTGAAAACCTTATCTAATGATTCTGCCTTATATATCTATAGAATCTATATGTTTAACCTAGGATGTATATACTTGTGATAAAAATAGACTTATAATTGACATGACCATGATTTGATCAACTAACAATTAGTTTGTATCAATTATCCTAAACAACCTGCAATAGCACTTTCAAGGTATTGGAAATAAACCTTGTATTCTACTTAAGATGAGGGGGTACAATACCTCATATTAGAGTAAAAATTATATATATATATACATATATATTATATATACATAGTGTGTATGTGTGTGTATGTATGTATGTATGTATGTGTGTGTATATATATATATATATAAATCTTTGAGTAATAATCCTAAATTTGAGTTCTATGCCAGTGTATCAAACTTGAACTAATTTGGCATACATAAACAAAGTTGAAACCAATTAATTAAAAATAACCTTATTTTTTATTAACAATTAAGTTTTTTATTCATTCTTCAGTTGAGGAACATCTAGGTTGTTTTCACTTTCTGGCTATTATAAGTAAGGCTGCTATGAACATAATTGAGCAAATGTGCTTGTGGTATGGTGGAGCATCTTTCGGGTCTATTCCCAGGAGGGGTATGGCTGGGTCCTGAGGCAGAATTATTCCGAATTCCCTGAGACAGCTCCAGATTGATTTCCAAAGTCGTATAATTTTGCACTTGCACCAGTAATGGAGGAGTGTTCCCCCTTCCCCACATCCTCATCAGGATGTGCTGTCACTTGAATTTTTGATCTTAGCCATTACGATAGGAGCAAGATGGAATCTCAGAATCATTTTGATTTGCATCCCTGATGACTAGGGATGCTGATCATTTCTTTACATGTTCTTCAGGCATTCTATATTCCTTTATTGAAAGGTCTGTTTAGCTCTGTACCCCATTTTTTAATTTTTAATTTATTATTAACTTATTCAGATTATATCTCAATTGTTATCCCTTCACCTGGTCCTCCCTTCCTCCCTCTTTCACCCTATTTCCCTCCCCTAGGTCTGTGACAGAAGGAGACATCATTCCCCCACCAAATGGTCACAGCCTATCAGGTCTCATCTTGGTAGCCTGCTTATCCTTTCTCTGATTGCCACAAGGCTTCCCCCACAAGGGGAAGTGGTCAAAAATGAGGCACCAGAGTTCATATCAGAGTCAGTCCCCACTCTCCACATAACTGTGGAGAATGTCCTGTCCATTGGCTAGAATCAAGTAGGGGTTCAATGCTTACTGAATGCATTATCCTTGGTTGGTGTAATAGCTTAAGTAGAGGCCCCTGGGTCCAGATCCACCTGTCATGATATTCTTCTTGTAAGTTTCTAGGACACTCTGGGTCCTTC
The DNA here is from genome assembly GCF_903995435.1 of Acomys russatus. Lineage (NCBI taxonomy): Eukaryota > Metazoa > Chordata > Mammalia > Rodentia > Muridae > Acomys > Acomys russatus. Next base: position 7,749,470 of record NC_067155.1, on the reverse strand, counting down.
TATTTCCCCAGTCTCCCATATGTCCCTGACCTAGAATCCCAATACAAGTTTTTTGCGCCTATCCCAATCTCCTGGCAAGTGAAGACTTTCATGGGACATAACTTTTGGCCTATTGTTCAATTATAAGTGAGTATATATCATATGAGTCTTTTTAGGTCTGGGTTAACTCACTCAGTATGATCATTTCTAGTTCCATCCATTTGTCTGCAAACTTCAGGATTTCCTTGTTTTTAATAGCTGAGTAGTATTCCATAGTGTAAATGTACCACAGTTTCTTTATCCATTCTTCAATTGAGGGACATTTAAGTTGTTTCCAGGATCTGGCTATTATGACCAAGGCTGCTATGAACATGGTTCAGCATATATCCTTCTTGTGTGGTGGAGCATCTTCTGGGTATATTCCAAGGAGTGGAATAGCTGGGTCTTGAGGTACACTATTTCCAGTTTTCTGAGAAAGCACCAGATTGGTTTCAAAGTGGTTGTACTAGTTTTTACTCCCACTAGCAATGACGGAGTGATACCCTTTCTCCACATCCTCACCAGCATGTACTGTCATTTGAGTTTTTGATCTTAGCCATTCAGATGAGTGTAAAATAGAATCTCAGAATTGGTTTGATTTGCATTTCTCTGATGACTAAGGATGTTGAGCATTTCTTTAAGTGTTTCTCAGCCATTTAATATTCCTCTGTTGAGAATTCTCTGTTTAACTCTGAGCCCCATTTCTTAATTGGGTTATTTGGTTTGGTGGTGTTTAATTTCTTGAGCTCGTTATGTATTTTGGCCATTAGACCTTTGTCAGATGTAAGGTTGGTGAAGGTCTTTTCCCAGTATATATACTGTCACTTTGTTCTGTTGACAGTGTCTTCTGCCTTACAGAAGCTTCTTAGCCTCATGAGGTCCCATTTATTAATTGTTGACCTTAGAGCCTGGGCTGTTGGAGTTCTGTTCAGGAAGCTGTCTCCTGTACCAATGAGTTCCAGGTTCTTCCTCACTTTTTCTTCTAACAGACTTAGTGTGTCTGGTTTTATGTTGAGGTCTTTAATCCACTTGGATTTGAGTTTTGTGCATGTTGATAAATATGGATCTACTTACATCTTTCGACAGGTACACCTCCAGTTAGACCAGCACCATTTATTAAAGATGCTATCCTTTTTCCATTGAATAGATTTGGCTTCTTTGTCTAAAAGCAAGTGTCCAAATGTGTGTGGGTTTATTTCTGGGTCTTCAGTTTGATTCCAATAGTTAACCAGCCTATTGCTATGCCAGTACCATGCTGGTTTTTTTTTTTAAATTACTTTTGCTTTATAGTACAGCTTTGTGTAGTAAGCTTCATGCTAAGACATAGGAGAGCAGAACCCATGTTGATAACAACCCACCAGACCCAAATATGTTAAAAGACTAGTTCCTTGCAGATCCTAACCCACACAAAAGGTGTCAAAAACTGACTCTTTGAAGAAAAACGTGTCAAAAGTGCCCTGCAGACAAGCCCTGGGATGTGTCCTGGGAGTGTCTCTTGCTATTCAGGTACCCTTGGTTTAAAACCCAGAGGTTGGAAGGTTGGGGCAACACACTCCCCACTTCTCCCTCCATAGCCCCCATCCTTGTCTTTCTTTTATCATTAAGCTTAGTGAATAAAAATCTAGTTCTTTGACTCTTGACTTCCTTTATGTTAATCAAGTGTGGTCAGTTACCTGGCCTTTCACAAACCAGAGGCTCCCTTGCCCCTCTAGAAGGGATGCAGATTTTCATTGTCTCAACTCTGGATGAGCATGGCTGCCCTGTGCTCCCTCCCTGCACAGAAAGCCTTCTTCATGACCGATTCTCAGGACAGAGACTTCTTTAGCTAGCCTCCAGAAGACTGAAAAAAACTCTGTGATCAGATTCACAGCCCAGCCTCCTGAGGAAAGGAACCCACAAGCAGGGTCTCCTATGTTCTTGGGAGAAGCTGGGCAGCCCTTAGAGGTCAGTAAAAAAAAATGGACCAGTGGCCCCAATGCAGCAGGACTGAACTGCCTCAGTTGCATGATCTGCACAGGGCTTGGCAGGAGCCTACCTCTGCTGACCCAGCAGAGAGCCTAAGGTGTGGAACAAAGTCACATGGAGTGGAAACCAGGTCATATGCCTGTTCCACAGAAGAATTCCCTGATACCCACAGGCAAGGGCCCTCGACCTATAATTACTCACCAACAATCCACTCTCAACAACCAGAAAAGGAAACCAGAAGCTACCTCCCAACATCATAGACAGCAAGATGTCTAAAAGCCAGTGCAAAAACACAAACAACAAAAACCAAACCAGTATGTCATCTCCAGATCACAGTTATCCCAAAGAAAGCAACCCTGAGAACTCAAACACAATCAAAATACAAGAAAATTACCTCAAATACCTAGTAATGAAGATAATGGAAGAAATTAATAAAATCCATAAACAAATGCAAAAAGTTGCAGCCAAACAGATTGAAGACATAAAAGAAGCCTATACAGATTTGGGCCCAGGGGATCCCGCTCAAACTAAGGCATCAGCCAAGGACAATACAGGCAGTAAACTGTAAACCCCTACCCAGATCTAGCCAACGGTCAGAACATTCTCCACAGTTGAGTGGAGAGTGGGATATGACTTTCTCACGTACTCTGGTGCCTCACATTTGACCATGTCCCCTGGAGGGGGAGACCTGGTGGCACTCAGAGGAAGGACAGCAGGTTACCGAGAAGAGACTTAATACCCTATGAGCATATACAGGGGGAGGTAATCCCCCTCAGGAACAGTCATAGGGGAGGGGAATAATGGGAAAAGGGGAGGGAGGGAAGAATGGGAGGACACAAGGGATGGGATAATCATTGAGATATAACAAGAATAAATTAATAATAAAAAATTTTTTTAAAAGGGGGGAAATGGGAGGGAGGGAAGGAAGAATGGGAGGACACAAGGGATGGGATAACCATTGAGATGTAACAAGAATAAATTAATTTAAAAAATTTTTTTAAAAAGAAGCCTATAGAGAGGCAATGGAAGAAATTCAGGAAAATACAAGCAATCAGATGAAGGAAATCAATAGTTCAAGATTTGAAAATTAAAATAGAAACAATGATAAAGGCACAGACAGAAGAAAAACGAGAATGAGACAACTTCGAGGAGAAAACATGCAACACAGAGATGAGTTACTCTAACAGAATCCAAGAGATGGAGGAACAAATCTCGGAACTATAAGATACAATCATAGAACTTGAAACAACCATCAGAGAAATTGCTAAAAAAAATTCCTGACACAAAACATCCAAGAAATCAAGGACACCATTAAAAGACGGAACCTGAGGATAATATGCATTGAGGAAAGAGAAAATGCCTGACTCTAAGGCCCAGATAATATCTTCAACAAAATTATAAAAGAAAAATTCCCCATTTTAAAGAAGATGTATATAGACATAAAGAGGCCTATAGAACACCAAATAAAAGAGACTCGATAAGAAAATCTTCCCGCCATATAATAATCAAAACACAAAATATACAGAACAAAAAAAAAAATATTAAAAGCAACAAGGGAAAAAGGCCAAGTGAAATATAATGGCAAACCTATCAGAATTACACCCAACTTTTAAGCAGAGACCATAAAAGCCAGAAGGGCCCGGACAGAAGTGCTGCAAATCATAAGACACCACAGATGCCCGGCCACACTGCTATACCCAGTGAAACTCTCAATTACTATTGATGGGGAAAGCAAGATATTCCATGACAAAAACAAATTAAAACAGTACCTATCAACAAATCTGGCCTTACAGAAGTTACTAAAAGGAAAACTCCAATGCAAAGTGATGAGCTACAACCAAAATTATGTGAGAATTTTGTTGATTCCCTGAATTGTTCTCTTTGTTTCTAATTTATTGATTTCAGCCCTGAGTTTGATTATTTTGAGAAGTCTAATCCAAAGCAAAGGACTTAATAGTCACTAGTCATTAATATCTTTCAACATCAATGATCTCCATTGTCCAGTAAAAAGGCACAGAATAACTCAATGGATGCATAAACAAGACCCAACATTCTGCAGTCAAGAAACGCATCTCAGCCATAAGGATAGACATTACCTCAGGGTAAAAGACTGGAAAAAGTATTTCAAGCAAACAGACACAGGAAGCAAGCTGGTGTAGCCATTTTAGTATCTAACAAAATAGACTTCCAGCCAAAATGAATCAAAAGAGATGAAGAAGGTCACTTCATACTCCTCAAAGATAAAGTCAACCAAGATGACATCACAATTCTAAACATTTATGCTCCCAACACAAAGGCATCTACATTTGTAAAAGAACTATTAACAAAGCTTAAATCACACATCAATCCCCACACATTAATAGTGGGAGACATCAACCCGCTTTCCCCAAAGCATAGGTCATTGAAACAAACTCAACTGAGAAATAATGACACTAACCAATATCATGAATCAAATGGATTTAACAGCTATCTACAGAACTTTTCAGCCAAACACCAAGGATTATAACTTCTGCTCAGCACCCCATGAAACCTTCTCCAAAACTGATCATATAGCAGAAGCCTCAACGGATTCAAAAAGATTGAAATAATGCCTTGTATCATCATGTCAGATCACCATGGTCTAAGGATGGACTTCAACAACAACAGAAACAACAAAAGCCTACACACACATGGAAACTAAAAAACTCTCTGCTTAACGACACCTGGGTCAGGCAAGAAAGGAATTAAGGACCTCTTGAAATTCAATAAAAATGAAAGAACAGTATACCCAAATATGTGGGACACACTGAAAGCAGTGCCAAGAGGAAAATTCATAGCACTAAATGCCTTTATAAATAAATTGTAAACATCCCATATAAGCAACTGAAGAACACATCTGGAAGTCCTAGGAAAAAAAGAAGCAGAAACACCCAAGATGGGTAGATGTCTGGAAATAATCAAACTCAGGGCTGAAATCAATAAATTAGAAACAACAAGAACAATTCAAAGAATCAACAAAACTAGGAGCTGATTCTTTGAGATAATCAACACAATAGACAAACCGCTAGCCAAACTAACTAAAAGGCAGAGAGACACTATCCAAATTAACAAAATCAAAATGAAAAGGAGACATAACAACAGACACTGGAAATACAAAGAATCACAAGACCCTACTTCAAAGGCATATGTGCCTCAAAATTGGAAAATCTAAGGGAAATGGACAATTTTCTTGCCAAAATTGAATCAAGATCGGATAAACAAATTAAATAGTCCTATTTCTCCTACAGAAATAGAAGCAGTCATTAATAGTCTTCCAACCAAAAAAAGCCCAGGTCTAGATGGTTTCAGTGCAGAATTCGACCAGACATTCAAAGAGGAAATAATACCGATGCTCTTCAAGCTACTCCAAAAGATAGAAATGGATGGAATGTTATCAAACTCGTCTATGAGGCCACAGTCACATTGATACCTAAACCTCACAGTGATCCAAAAAAGAAAGAGAATTTCAGACCAATTTCTCTTATGAACATTGATGCAAAAATACTCAATAAAATACTCACAAACCAGATACAAGAACATATCAAAGACAGCATTCACCATGACCAGGTAGGCTTCATTCTGGGCATGCAGTCATGGTTTAATATATGGAAATCCATCAATGTAATCTACCATATAAACAAACTGAAAGAAAAAAAACACATGATCATTTCCATAGATGTAGAAAAAGCATTTGACAAAATCCAACACCCATTCATGTTTAAAGTTTTGGAGCGATCAGGGATTCAAGGCACATACCTCAACATAATAAAGGTTATATACAGTCAAGTCCAAGTGGATTAAAGACCTCAACATAAAGCCAGACACACTAAGTCTGTTAGAAGAGAAAGTGGGGAAGAGACTGGAACTCATTGGCACAGGAGACAACTTCCTGAACAGAACTCCAACAGCCCAGGCTCTAAGGTCAACAATTAATAAATAGGACCTCATAAGGCTGAGAAGCTTCAACATAACAAAACAACACCTACAGATTGTGAAAAGATCTTCACCAACACTACATCTGACAAAGGGCTAATATCCAAAACATATAAAGAGCTCAAGAAATTAAACACTACCAAACCAAATTACCCAATTAAGAAATGGGGCTCAGAATTAAACAGAGAATTCTCAATAGAGGAATATCCAATGGCTGAGAAACACTTAGAGAAATGCTCAATGTCCTTAGTCATCAGAGAAATGGAAATCAAAATGACACTGAGATTCCATCTTACACCCATCAGAATGGCTAAGATCAAAAACTGGGGAGGATGTGGAGAAAGGGGAACATTCCTTCATTTCTGGTGGGAGTGCAAACTTGTACAACCACTTTGGAAATCAATCTGGTGCTTTCTCAGAAACTGGGAATTGTATACCTCAAGACCCAGCTATTCCACTCCTTGGAATATATCCAGAAGATGCTCTGCCACACAAGAAGGACATATGATCAACCATGTTCATAGCAGCCTTATTAGTAATAGCCAGATCCTGGAAACAACCTAAATGTCCCTCAGTAGAAAAATGGATAAAGAAACTGGGGTACATTTACACTACTCAGCTATTAAAAACAAAGAAATCTCAAAATTTGCAGACAAATGGATGGAATTAGCAATGATCAAACTGAGTGAGTTAACACAGATGCAGAAAGACTCACTTGGTATATATTCATTTATAATTGCACACTAGCCCAAAAGGGATGTCCCATGAAAGTCTTCCCTTACCAGGAGATTAGATAGATGTAAAGACTTCCTATTGGGACTTTAGGTGAGATAAGTATTGGAGAATGAGGAACTAGAAGGATCCAGAGAATCCTAGAAACCTATAAGAAGATCACGAAATGCAGATCTGGATCCAGGAAGGTCTGCTCAAACTACTGCACCAACCAAAGACAATACATGCATAAAACATTGAACCCCTACTCAGATCTAGCCTAGGCCTCCCAAGTGCTGGGATTAAAGGCATGCACCACCACGGCCAGTGCAAACTTACATTTAAGATGCTGAAATGCTTTCCAGAATATTCTTTGTCTACAATAACTGCTTCTATAATTAGTAACCAGCATAGTCTTTTCCCTGCTGAGCCAAGTAATTAAGAAGCTCTTCTAGTAACAGTCTATTGATAGGATAAAACATTGACTAAAATCAACTTAGGGAAATTAAAGGTTTATTTGGCTTACACTTCCAGGTCAGGGTCAGTCATTTAGAGATGTCAAGGCAGAAACTCAAGAAGTTTAAGCAGAAATCATGGAGAAACATCGCTTGCTGACTTGGGTGATCTTTCTCATGCTTAGCCAACTCCCTTACATATTCCAGAACCACCTGATATAGGTGATCCTACATCAATTAACAATTAAGAAAGACTCCTCTTTTCCCACAGCCATTCCCACAGGCTAACATGTTCTGGACAATTTCTCAGTTAAGACACTTTTCGGGTAATTCTAGGCTATGTCAAACTGGCAGTTAATGGAAACTAGGACAAAAGGCAAGTGTTTTAGAAAAAAGATCTGAAACTTATATTGGCTCCATTCCTACCTTATTGGGCCAAGCAGTTCTCCAAGGTGCTGGTATTTAAGGCTTATCTGGAAAGCCATCAAGCCCATTACTCTCCACTTTCCATGTGTTTCCCTTAGGGGATACACTCAAGATTTAAACCATGATGCCATGAAGCTTCTGGTCTGAACTGTTGCCAGGAATCCAATGCATACATCAACTGCATATCTTTAGTCCCAGAACTTTGGAGACAGATCAGGTAAACCTCTGTGTATTCAATGCTAGCCAGGTCTATATAATAAGTTCCAAACCATCCCTCACCATGCACATTCATGACCATAGGAATTCCTTCCTGCATCTAGATTTCTCTAAAATTAGCCTGCCTATACTTGGGACTCTGAGACATAACCATATGCATGTATTAATGTACATGTGGAAGCCAGAGGGTAGCCCCAAGTGTCCCACCTCACCTGAGATACAACTTTCTTTTTTGTTGTTTGTTAGTTTTGGTGGGCTAGGCTAGGTTAATTGGAAAGTGAGCCCAGAGATCTACTTGTCTCCCCCTAGCTAGCCCCACACCCTACATTTTTATATGGCTCCTGGGTCTTGAATTCAAGTCCTCAAGCTTACAAAGGCCAGTACTTTATCAGCTGACCTATCTCTTCAGGCATCTTTACTTTTTATAACTGTTAAAAAAAAAAAGGGAAAAATGTCTGGAATGCAATCACTAGGGCTCATGAGGAGATATCTTGTACCAAGCCTAAAACCATAGTTTGATATTCCCAGGATCCACATGGTGTAAAGAGAAAACCAAGTCCTTCAAGTTGTCTTCTGACTTCTACACACATAATTGTGGTGCACACACACATATATAAATAATGCAAGACAAATTTTTGTGGCTTTTTTCTGAGACAAGCTTCTCCATGTGGTTCTGGCTATCCTGGAACTCACTCTGTAGACCAGGTTGGCCTCAAATTCAAAGGTCTATCTGCCTCAGCCTCCTAAGTGCTGGGATCAAAGGTGTGCGCCCCTACACTGGGCTGTAAAACAATTTTTAAATAAAAATACAATTATGTACTCACCAGGGTTAAGTAGATAACTACAAAGAAAAGATTAGTATTTTCCTACCCTACAATAAACACTGTATCATCTACTCTTCAACTATTAATTACATTAAATACACATAAGTCAAATACTCAACAGTGTAGCAATTCCTACTGTGGTTTAGAGAAAGATTTTGTGGCAACTACTTTCATTCTACATATTAAACATTACATGACTAATTTCAAAGGTCTTGAAATTTTCCACAAAATGTGTTCTTTTAAAAAAAAAAGAGTTGAATTAAATAAAAAGGAAGTATATAAAAGACAGAGTCCATGTTGGCTTCTTTGCTGAACTACTGGATTTTTTTCCTACACAGTGAACATGACCTTGGATATGGATATGCCCCACAACCATCTCATCATCTCTGATAACCTGAGAAATGTCTACTATGGGACTAAGAAGCAAAACCGAAAGGAATGTGCAGAGAGATTCCACAGATCCCCCTGTGTTCTTGGCTCCTCAAGGTTCACTTTGGCCCACCATTACTGTGAGGTACTAGTGGGGTTCAATCCTCAATCCCAAACAAAAAAGTGAGGGCAGATCTGTCACTCCTCTCCACTGGAGTCTGTGTGACAAATACTACACAGGACTGAGATTAAGACCCCCAAAAAAGGAAAGCGTCTCCTGGGCTGGGGTCAGATATTCCTGCCAACAGAAAAACTACAGTTTAAACTCTCATTGCTTTGAGCTTTTTTTTTTTTTTTTTTTCCTATTCTAATTCTAACTGTACTTCACTCCCAAAGTAAGACTCCTCAAGCATAACAGTGGTTGCTGGGAGACCCTAACTTGGGACTACAGGCAGGGACTGTCCAGGTCCGAAGTAGTTCTGCTTCACTTCCACTTCCATTTTTCAAAAATGACTAAAAATTAATCATTAGTTAATAAGTTATACTATGGCCTACACTCAGATGGGAACTCAAACTTGAGTTGTCTCTGTTCATCAACGCCTTATCTCATGTTCACTGGTACTCAGGAACTCCTGATCCCAAGGACTTATGCCCAACTGAGCTAATGGTCCATGACACAGAGCTGGGTACATAGTTCCATGATAGAGCATTTGCCTAGCATTTGTGAGGTCCTAGGTTCAAATCCCAGCACTACAAAAAAAAAACACATTTTAGGTCAAAAATAATGGTACACATTTATAATCCCAGAACTTGAGAAGTACAGCAGGATAATCAGAATTTCAAAGTTATCTCTGGCAACATAGAGAGGCCAGCCTAGGCTATAAGAAACCCCAATTCAAAAGCTAAAAAGGGGGCTGATTATGTGAAACCAGCACTCAGGAGGTAGAGACAGGTGGATCACTGTGAGTTTGAGGCCAACTTGGTCTACATATTGAGTTTCTGGAGATCCAGGGCTATCTAGAGTTACCCTGGCTCAACAAAACAAAAATCAAAGAGGGAAGAGGGCCTGTCAGTGGCTCAGCATGGAAAGGTGTTTGTTTCCAAAACTGATAACCTGAGTTTGATTCCTACAGTCCACATGTGAGAAGAAAAGCAATTCCCTCACTCAAGGTACCTTCTGAATTACACACACACACACACACACACACACACACACACACATCCAAAATAAATGTGACTGAATCTTTCATTTCATGCCATCAAATTTCTAACCCCATAATTTCCACCCGACTCTTTAAAATTATTTATTTACTTTACATCCAGAGCAAAGCTCGCTCCCCCCTCCTCTTTTCCCAGTCCCTCCTTTTCACCTCATCCACATCCGCCCTTCTCCCACCCCACCCCACCCTTCCTTCCCTTCTCCTCAGAAGAGGTGTGCCCCTCCCCCAAGGACATCAACCAGCCTTGGCATAGCAAGTTGCAGTAGGACAAGGCATATCTTCACCTGTTCAGGTTAGACAGGGCATATAAAGAACTCAAGAAACTAGGTGTCAAAAAACCAAATAACTGCTCAGCTATGAAAACCAAGGAAATCATTAGTTAATACTCTGCTATGCTGCAGACAGGAACCTAGCACCACTGTCCTGTGAGTGGCTCACCCAGCAGTTGATGGAAACAGATGCAGAGACCCACAGCCAAATATTGGATAGAGCACAGGGGGGGGTCTTATAGAAAAGTCGGGGGAATGACAGAAAGGCTCAGAGTGGACAAGAGCTCCACCAGAAGACCAACAGAGCCAGCCAACCAGGGCCCAGAGGGACCTGTGGAGACTGAAGCTCAGGACTATGCATGGACTGAGCCTAGGCCTCCTATACAGATGCAACAGATGAGCAGCTTGGTCCTCATATAGGTCCTCCAGAAAGTGGACCAGAGATTGACTCTGACATGGACTCAGTTGCCTGCTTTTCAATCATTTTAGGCCACAGAGGAATAGGAGACACTCAGTGCTGATGCAACTTGATACGCTGGGTGTGTGGCTAGGAAGGGCTCACCTTCTCTGAAGAGTATGGGACAGGGAAATGGGAAAACAGGGAGGGAGGGAGGGAGGGAGGGAGTGACTCGGCAGAGGGGAGGGAAGGGGCTATGACTGAGATTTAAGATGCATAATTAATGTTTTAAGATGTTAAAAAGTGAGATACAGACCTGAATAGAGGATTCTCAACAGAGGAATCTCAAATGGCCAAGAAGCATTTAAAGAAATGTTCAATCTCCTTAGTCATCAGGAAAATGCAAAACAAAATGACCCTGAGCTTCCATTTTACACCCGTCTGAATGGTTAAGATCAAAATCTCAGGTGACAGAACAGGCTGGTGGGGATATGGAGCAAGGGGGACACTCCTCCCTCGTTAGCAGGAGTGCAAACTTCTATATCCTCCTGACTTTTGTTTGCTTGCTTGCTTATAGGTTTTTTTTTTTAATGCAAAGTGGAACCTGTCACATTGTACATATGCAAGTCAGAGAACAAACTTTGGGGTCAGCTTTCTCCAAACACCATGTAGTTCCCAAATTGAACTCGGGTTGACTGGCTTGGTAACAAGGGCCTTTATGCACAGACAGGGCACCAGAAAGTGGAATAAGGTTGATGATACTCCAAAGACTTGGGAAGGGACAAGTCTGAGATGGGTAGCAGAGAGTGAGGTGTGTGAGTGTGTGAGTGTGTACAAACCTATAAACAATGAGGGAAACAGTACTAATTTGCTATAACAAAGTCCCACAGATCAGGTGGTTTAAACAGCATCGACGTATTTTCTCACAGTTGTGGAGGCTAAAAGGTTGACATCGCGTGTCAGGGTTCCTTTTTTCCTGCAGCCTTTAATTGGTTTATATATGGCCCTATAGTCTTCCCTCTGTGTGTGTATGCCATAATCTCATCTCTTCCCTTTTATTTTTCTTCTCCTCCTCTTAATTCTCTCTAAATATATGGATATTGTGAGTGTGCTGATTTAATTAGGATACAAAGTAATCGGTTTCATTATGACACTTTCATCTTTATTGACGTGTGTATATGTGTGTGCAGGAGCCCACAGCAGCCAGAAGACATAGAGCATCTGGAACTGGAGTTACAAATAGTTGTGAGCCACCTGACACGGATGCTGCAAACTGTGTTCCAGTACTCTGAAAATGTTCCTGAACTGCCGAGTCAAGTCTTCTACCCCACATTTTTTTAACTTTTTAATTTTTTTTAACTATTTATTATGTATACAGTGTTCTGCTTGTATGTACCCCTGCAGGCCACAAGAGGGCACCAGATCTCATTGTGGATGGTTGTGAGCCTCCATGTGGTTGCTGGGGATTGAACTCAGGAGCTCTAGAAGAGCAGTCTTAACCGATGAGCCATCTCTCCGGCTCCAACTTTTTAATTTTTTAGTGTGGGGGGCTTATATGCTTTAAATATATATGTACTACAATGAACATTTGAAAAGTCAGAGGGCATCTTGTGGGAATAAGTTCTCTCCTTCCACCATGTCCTTGGGTCCTCACACTTGTATGGAGCTCTTTAACCCTCTGTACCATCTATCTGGCCCTCATTATGGCATTTTCATATATACTTTTTGGTGATTTCCCCGTCCTCCATTCCTTGCCCCAATCCCTTTTCTCTCTTTCTATTGGACCCCTTCCTCCACGAGTAGTGCCCTGGTGTATTTTAACGAGGATGTGTGAGCTCCAGTATCAGCGCATTCTGGAGCAGCGCCCTGTCTCCAAGAACAGCCGTGTCCTGAGGCCCTGCCTGCATTTGGAAGACGATTTGATTCACTCCGTTACAGTGACTGTTCATGTATGTATTGAGAGAATGCTGCGCCTCATATAGCTATCAGGATGAGACAGGGGACCGTGAGAATGAAAGAGTATGTGAGACAACAGCATAAGGATCAGAGTGCCCTTGTCCAGCTGGAAGCAGTGGCTGAGTAGCTTCTGTGACAACAGGACTTCGGCAAAGTTAGTTTTTCCACCCGAGTATATTATCCAGAAGGAGCTTACACTGTGTCCCTGAGGTTCCCCCAACAAGCCCCTGCACTGTCATAATCTCTGGCTCCCTCTGCTGCGCAAGAAAGACAAAACCCGATTCAATACGGTAACTATTGTGGAGTCACTCGGGTTTAGAGTTCTTGAGACTCGGTATGAATGCATCTCTGTAGTGACGGGACCAGAGGCAGGCTTCATCACACGAAGCTTGAAAGCCCGGTATTCTTAGGGACTAGCGCCCGGGCCAAATGATGCCACTTTCCCTGGTTGTGGGTCCTAGGTCTGAAGCTGTAGGTTTAAGTATATAACTGTAGCAACTAAGCAATATAAGGAGACAACAGAAGAGCAGAGCTCTTCAGAGGGCAGAGGACATGGGTGCTGGTGGACGGGATGAGTTCCAGGACAGCTGGGACTAGAGAGAGAGATCCTGTGTCTCCCAAAATAATAAGAGGCTCTTGCTCCTGCCCTTGGCTGCTTCCCAGGGTCTACTAGCAATTCTTGTTAGAGCTCAGCTCCTGTGAAGAAGTCGTTTTTGTGGTGGTTTCAGTCTTGGTTTTGGAGATAACCTTGGATGTCCTGGGGCTCAGAGATCCCCCCTGCCTCTGTCACACGAGTACTAGGATTAAAGGTGTGCACAGCTGTAGCTGGCTCCTATACAAGAATTGCTGAGACTGGGTTGCCTTGTCATTCCTTTGATGTGATGGTATGTGCCTGGCCTTACTGTAGTTTGCTATGCTGTGTTTGGCTGATGTCTCTAGGAGAGCTGCTCTTCTCTGAGGGGAGAAGTGGTGGATCTCAGGGAGAAGGGAGGCATGGGAGGAGAGGAGAGAGGGGAAACTACAGTTGAAATGTTATTTAAAAGGGAAAATTTTTCAAAAGAATTGGTGAGTCCAGAAGTCTCTGAAAAAAATAAACGCATGGTCTTTGATAAAGGTGTTTCTTAGGCATCAAGAAAAAAGGGAGAGAAAATAATCGAAGTGCAGACTTGATAGCATTTCTAACTCTTTTTCATGCAACCAATCTTCTGCTGTCTTCCACTGTGTAAATGAGGCAGGCTCTGATGTAACTGGATTCAGGAGACTTGGGATATTTGATTACCTTCTAAAGGAAATAGAGTAAAGGCAGAGACTTATGTGGGGGATTTAGGGCCATGGCGATGGCCCAACAATCTGAGTTTCATCAGCAAGCCTTAGGTAAAAGGCTCAGTGGCACACATATGTAATTCCAGGATTCCTTCTGAGTCACAAATGGGAGAATCCAGCTAGTCTGGAATGCATAGCTCAATGGTTGAAACAAGAGACCGTGTCAACAAGGTGGAAGGCCAGAACCACTCCAGAATTTGTTCTGCGATGTCTACATGTACATCAGAGCACATGCACAGTTACACAAACACACACACACTATAATATATACATACATATATATATATAATCACATTCTTCATTAAAAAATAAACAAAATGGCAGGGTGTGGTGGCACACACCTTTAATCCCAGCACTCAGGAGGCAGAGGCAGGTGGACTGCTATGAGTTTGAGACCAGCCTGGGCCACAAATCGAGTCCAGGACAGGCAAGGCTACACAGGGAAACGCTGTCTCAACAAACAAAAAAGAATAAAATGAAGTGATTATACTATGAGACAGGAGAGCCTGGCTGGACACAAATGTCTCAAAGACCTTGTCCTATGCAGTTACATTCTGAGTAAGACCCAGATGCTCCTGTGGGCTCTTGCATCACACCCATTACAAGGCTACTCTGAGTTTGCTCAAGTAGGCCACACCCACCCATGACATCATTCCCAGACATAGATGAAGTTCAGTTCTTCACTAGGGTTGCCATTAAGCTAGTCTTGGATCATTTGACTGGGCTGTTCACAGCATCCCACAACACAGGCCCTTCTGCAAGACACTCCACAGGATTCTTCCCTCCTGACCTCTTCCTTCGAAATACTTTCTTTTTGCCCGAAATAGAGATTAAATCTAGCACCTCCGGTATACCAGGTTATACTGCTGAGCTACAACCCTGTCTTTGCTCTTTCGTTTTGGGACAGTCTCGTTCACTATGTCGCCTCGGCTGGTCATCCTTTTGATCTTACTGTGACAGCTGGGACTGCATGTACCATGTAGCCTGGCAACATTGGGGTAATTGTGGTTAACTCATGAATACGTTATTGTTGTGACTTTTTTTTTTTAAGTTGCACATGTCTGGTGTTTCACCTGCACGTGTTTCTGTGTACCTCCTGTATATTGGTACCAAGGAAGCTAGGAGAGGGTCTTGAATTGGAACTACAGATGGTAAATCTTACTCTAGTCCTTTAGAAGAGCCACAACTGCCCTTAATAACTGAGCTAATAGCTCTTAGCAGTAACACCCCCAGAAGTCACTAGCAAACATAATTACCATTTTGAAAAATACTACAGGGGAGGACTGATGGGGCTCCACAACTAGGCTGGCTCAAGAAAAATTCTGGGAAAAAAGCAGGCATGGCAATAGCCAGGTGTTTCCGGATCTGATATTGTCCTGTCCAGTTCTGTGCATTAGATTTATTACTCTCACTTGATACCCTATGAGCATATACAGGGGGAGGAGGTCCCCCTCAGTCACAGTCTCAGGGGAGGGGAAGTAAGGGGGAAGTGGGAGGGAGGGAGGAATGGGAGGATATAAGGGATGGGATAACAATTGAGGTGTAATATGAATAAATTAATAAAAATAATATAATAAAATAAAGATTTCTTACTCTCCGGCACTGCAGACTGAGCCCAGAACTTTGTGCATGCTCGGCAAGGGCTCTCCTAAGCTCATCGTCCACTGCACTCGAAAGCATTCCCTAGCAGTTCCGTGTTTGCCTGGAATATGCAGGGGCCATGCCCTGAAGCTCGGAGTTAGACTGCCAGGGCTGCCCCCGTCCTTCAGTTTGTGTCTTTCTGTAGCATTACCCAGTAGTTACTAGCCAAGATGTGCCCATGAGTGTGTAACAGTAGCATGAAGGTTGTAACTGCTCTGATTAGAAACATGATCAAAAGCCCAAGGCTCCGGAGGCCACAGGACCCAGAGGGGTACATACCACTGTTGTTTTGCTAGATGCACAAATTAAACTGCTTTTGGAGTATTTATGCATTTACCCATAGATTAGTGCCGCTTTCAGCCTTGGCCTGCCTTTCTACAGACTTTTAACTAGTCAAAGTGCTGATAGTAAGTGACTAATGATTGCTCAGTCCTAACTGGGACATTTCTTTCAACCCCTCCCACCAAGGGGGTAGTGAACAATGCACAATCCAGAAGGGCGAACGGAAGGAATGTAAGATCTAGAAGGCTAGGGAAGACTGCTGTGAAGTGTTGTCTTCCGGACACTGCACTCATAAACTCACTGTAGCTACGGCTACCTGCCAGACTCAAGCAATAAGCACAGCCAGCATTGAGAAGGCTGCACTAATTAAACATACAAACATACAGACAAAAAATATACGTATTAGAGGGACACGTTGGGGAGTACCTACTGTGTGGGAGAGAAGGGCTGGGTGTGAGCAAGATACATTTGATTGATCACTTTTTAAACATTTATTTGTTCATTTATTTTTCAAGACAGGGTTTCTCTGTATAATCATCCTGGCTGCCCTGCAACTTGCTCTATAGACCAGGCTATCCTTGAACTCAGAAAGACCTGCCTGCCTCTGCCTCCAGAGTGCTGAGTAGAAAAGCTTGTGCTACCACCCCTGGCCAAGCAAGAGATTGTTTAAGTCTGCATTTAAGCAGAAATTTTAAAAATAGTGCTGTTTAAAGTTTGCCAATTAAGCTGGGCGGTGGTGGTACACGCCTTTAGTCCCAGCTCTCGGGAGGTAGAGGCAGGTGAATCAATGTGAGTCCAGGACAGCCAAGGCTACACAGAGAAACCCAGTCTCGAAAAAATCAAAAGATAAAAATTGCCAAGTAAAATAGTGTGACTAAAACATAGATCTACTTAAAATAAAATCAGAAGTCTGAGGGCATCTCCAACCAGAACCAAAAGAAAATGTAACAATTGCTAAGTGGGAAGTATGTCAGAATCCTACAAAAAAAAAAAAAAAAACACGGGGCTGGAGAGATGGCTCAGTGGTTAAGAGTGGCGCCTGCTCTTCCAAAGGTCCTGAGTTCAAATCCCAGCACCCACATGGGGGCTCACAACCATCTCTAATGTGATCTGATGCCTTCTTCTGGCCTGTAGGTGTACATGCAGATAGAGCACTGTATACATAATAATGAATAATTCTTAAAAAAAAAAAAAACAAAAGAGGGTTCCCAAGAGGATGGAGATGCAAGGGTAATGCTGGAGGTTACAGTATGGAATCTCAGCAAAGGAAATACAGGAATCTACAAACTTTCTTAGATCCAGGTGGTGGAGTTTGCAGGCAGCTGGCCTACCAGATCTTTTGCTGTGGTACAAAGCCACCAGAACTTTGTGGCAGCAAATCTCTGTCTACAAGAACCTGTGGTCACAAAAAAACAGAAGTGTGAGATTAGCAGGAAATATGGGTTCCTGTTTCGTGCACAGTGAGACAGGGGAGCGACAAGGTCAAGACAGTATTGGGAACTTGAGTTCCCAAGTGAGCAGCTGCTTAGCCAGAGCAGGGAAAACACAAATGCCCCATCCATGATGGTACACTGCCAAGGGGACTACAGGAAGCCACGTGGTGGCAGAGTCCCGGGAAGCCAACTAGAGCTTAGAAGTGAGGCAGCTGATACACAAACCAAGCAGTCAAACTGCCATGACAACCAGAGCTGCCATGGAGGGTCCTGTTAGGCAAAGACCTACAGGCTCCTGCCTGCCACCCAGGCCAGACCTTTATGAACCAAAACTTAGAAGAGTCCCTCCCACCCAATCTATTATCCAGGGGAGCTCTGCTGTGGAGGAAGCTAAGGATTTGTCTCCTCCAGGTCCACGGCACAGATGCCCAGGTCAGAAATGCCCACACCCCCCATGCCAACTAGTAGGTCATTTCAGCATGAGCTTTAGTCATCTCTATCATCATTAGTTCATCAGGATCCACTCACCCTTTATGGCAGGGCTTTTTATGCCAACTGCCCCCCCCCCCCCAGTGATGTCTAGTCACCATTCAAGGAGACTCAACCCCAAACCTGTCATCTCCTTACTCATGTTCCACCCACAGACCCGCTTGCCTCCATGACTTGTCCCCTGCACTGCGGTCACAGTAGAGCCAAGTCTCAGTGCCCTGCTGCGAGACCCAGCCACGAGGGTCCCCAGACTTGTGATAGCTTAATCTTTCCAACTGAAGAATCTTTTGTATGTAGACACGTTAATACTTGTTTTTCCAGGTGTTCACATGCCTGAGCATACAGGGGCTGGCAGGTGTCTTCCTCTCTCGCTGCTCTATGTGTTCCAATGTATGTATACACAGGTGTGTGCATGGGCACACATGAGGCTGAGGAGACAACTCGCAAAATTAGCCCTTGCCTCCTCCTACCTTGTTGGGAGAAGAGCTGAGTTGAGAGCATCCAGGGATTCTCCTTTCTGCTCCCGTCCCTCAGTAGGAGTGCTGGGAGTGCAGACACACCTTTCTGTGCCTATCTGCGAGTTCTGGGCATTTGCTTTACACGTCTCATTCCAAGTGCTTTACCACTGAGCCACCTCCCCAGCCTCCACCTTAGCTTTTGAGAAAGGGTCTCTCACAGAGCCTCGAGTTTGCTCATTCACCTAGGACGGGTTAGCCAAGAGCCTCCAGGAAATGACCCTCTGCGCCCCACCCGTTGGCTCCCTTTGGCACCTTGCTTTTTTAGCTTGGTGCCACAGGCCTGCTGAGCAAATCCTTGACTTCTGCTGAGCCTGATCCCCAGTTCCTGATCATGCTGTTTAGGGATGAGGTGTGACTAAGGAGCTAGTATGTGAGCTGCCTCACTGCACATCCGTGGAGTCAGTGCACACTCAGATGCTGGGCCTCACTCACAGGCTCCCTGTAATGGCAGTACCTGCTAAAACTCTGGCGGGTGGAATATTCTGAAAGGAGGCGTAACTGAGACACAATCTCTTTGATGTTGCTTTGTATTTCAGACTGTGATGGGCGATAGGAAGATGAAGATACAAAGAGGGCGTGCAAAGGTTGAGTTGTGGCTTCCACACCATGTGCTTTTGGTTTTTCTTAAGTGTTTTGAAGAGCTGGTGGACAAAACATCAAAAATCACCCGCCATCAGGCTGGGCAGTAAATGGATTTGAACTTTCTTCCTCCTGTGCTTAACTGAAACTGGTGTTAAGCTCAATGGCAAAAATAAAAAAATAGGTGGATAGATGATTGATGATAGATAGATAGATAGATAGATAGATAGATAGATAGATAGATATAGATAGATAGATAGATAGATAGATAGATAGATAGATAGATAGATAGATATTCACCCAACACACTTCTGTCCGAGCGCAGGGTTTGACCCAAGTAGCCATCCAACCATCAAGTCACTCACTCAACCAACAAGATAAAGAGCCCTTGTGCCTCACAGCCCAACTGAACTGCCCTAAGAACACGTCCCCCTAAAGCGTGGACTACAGCAGAGGACCACTGGGCACACCTCCCAACACCACCAGCCCAATCAGCCAGGTGGACACACCTATGGAAGCAACCTGGTCCTGAAGGAACACCAGGGCCCCTAGGCCCACCCTCCTTCACTACAGGGCGGCAGCCACTTCCCCCATCCACTTCAACCTTCCCAACACCCCTGGTCTATAGGAGGAAACAGATGGGGACCAGTGTGATCCCTGTTGTCAGTGCCAGCAGCCACTCCACAGCAAGTAATGAACCCAAACCCTCACCTCACGACCCTTTTGCTCTACAATTTATATGGGGTACTGGCCCAAAGCCCTCACAATGCCCTTGACTGCTGTCTCCCAGGTACAACCTCTCTGGGTACTTTTTGGGGGTATCTTTAACTGGCCTGGGTGCTGCTCCTAGGCTCCAGCATGGGAACAAGAGTTATGGTGATATCTCCATCTGTTACCATGATCCCTCACAAGAGAAGTGAGAGTTAAGTCTCACATCTGTGCTGGCCTGATTCCCACCCAGCCTTCAACCAATTCAAGTGTGGCCAAGAAAACGAAGCCAGCAGTCAGGACCCACACCATGGGGAGTGATGGGAGACCACACATACCAGGAAAAGTCAGGGAGTATGGGACAGCACTCTTGGAAAATACCCATCAGTATAAGCGAGCTGACAGGGGCACCCTCCCCCCCCCCCCCCCCCAGGCATCCCAAGGACTCACTGACGTGGTCCGGCTCATGAGAAGAACACACAGCAATGGCAAAGAGGAGCTATCTGGTGGTCCGCTGGGTTTAGCCAGCAGAGGCTGGAAAGGGTTCCAAAGAGTGCTGGGATGAACTAATGGTCCCTGGGCAGGACTCGGTAACACCAATGCCTTGTGTCCAGTGTTACTATTTCTTGGTAAAAATTCTTAATACTCCCACCATCCTCACCATCCAACTCCAACATGATGACCCCAAGCCACAGCGCTTCTCTCTGAAGCCTGGCATTCAATGACCTGTCAACTCCCATGTGGGGCAACCAGATCCCTGAGTGTCTGTGACACGCATCAGAGACGGGAGTCCTTACACTAGGGCCACGGTTGGCCATAGCCCAGGTCCCTCCCAACCTCACCCAGCTCAGCACATCTCAAAGAACTGAATCAGGGAATCCAAGGCTTCAGAAAGGTTAGCTCCCAGTTGATATCAAGAGGTGGCTCGGTCCAAACCCTGAGTCTGCCCTGGAAGAGGGGCTTCTCAGGGACACATGGATGGGAATTTGGGGGAGCCACACCCATGAGAATTGCCATTTATTCCCGAAGTTGCCAAAATCATCACCAAGGATTCACCAAGGGGTGCCAAGGGAACGAGGAGGCTCAAACACTGATTGGGGGCTGTCAGGAGTTTGGAGGGAGGTGGAATGGGTGGGGGAACCCCAGCTGTCCCTCCCCCATCTAATGCCACAGAAAAGGGTCCTCCTCTGGCCGGCTCCCCTCCCCATCCCCCAAGTCCAGTTTTTCTCAGGCGGAGGTGGGTTGGGGACTTGGGAAGAGGGTGTAGTGTGAGTGGGCCCCAGGAAGGGGAAGGGCACTGGGGGGAGGGTCCCCCGTTTTCACATGCACTCACAACACTGATCTCCCAGGGAGCAGAAATTGGGGAAGCCAGCTGAACCAGGCCTCCCTCCTACCCTGGATTATAGGAGAAAAGGGTTAGTGTTGGGGGCTGGGGGACCCGGGGGCATCATGGGGGGCAGGCCAGGGCCTCCACCAAGAGGAGAGATGTAGGTGGGTGGCGCTCCAGGTACTGGGGGCACAGGACTGAGACGGAGCTGGTTCAGGGTGAGCGTCGCAGGGGGTGCTGGCTGGAAAGGATTGGTGACGGAGGGGCCAGTGGCTGTAGCTCCTACAAAGAGAAAAGAAATGACAGACATGAAACAGTCTCCAGGTGCTGGTCTGCCCAGTATCTGTCTGAGATATACAACCAGCTGGAGAGCAACATGCCTGCTCCATGAGAGGGACCAGAGAGAACCAGGGCACAGAAGTCCCCCTCTGCACACTCACCGCTTGGCAGGAATGGGTTGGAAGCCTTAGATCCTGGCTGGGTGGGGCCTGGCCGGCTCACCAGCGAGTCCAGATCCACGAGGGCTGCATTGGGGCCTAGGAATGACTCCGGAGTCTTCCGTATGGGGGGTGTGGGAGTTGGGGTCGCAGCAGGTGGGGGACTCCCCACAGACTCAGCCAGAGACCCCCCAACCCCACTCATGTCGAATGCCCCAGGGCTGCGAGCGGGTACCTCTCCTGCAAGCAGCTCCAATTCCCCTGGAAGAAGCCAGGACAGTGCTCAGAGAGACTGGCAGGTCCACCCTGGGTTGGGGGAGTGGGGTGGGAAAGGAAGTGGGTGAAGTCTCAGGAAGGGACAGAGATGCACAGTGAAAGGCTGAGCAAAGCCGGGACTCAAAACTACGAGGATCTTATTGTGGTGAGGAGGTGCAGAGGGAATGGCAGATAACTTCCTAGAGTGACAGTTCCAGCAAGTACAATCTCTGAGGGAGGGACAGGCCTGCCTATGGAACAGTCTCAAAGGAGCACCTTCCCAATGGGAATACTCCAGCTACATATGGAATTTTACAGTGCAGAAACCAGGGAGACACCTAAGGGCTGGAGGACAGACGTTGCCAGATGTTGCCCCACTGGGAATTAAGCAATGGAGCAGTGGAAGCACATTTCTGCAGCTCAACCAGTGCCTCAACTAGGAAAATAAAGCCCAGCCCAGGGGTGTAAGCCTGTAACCCCAGAACTTGAGAGTCTCAGGTAGAAGGATCACACAATCTTTCAAGGCCGGTCTGGGTAATAGAATTTAGCAAGATCCTGTCCCCAAACCCGAAACAAGGAAGAAAAAAAATTAGCCTGAACAGCAAGCTGGGAATGTAACTCAATCGTACGGCACTTACTTGCCTAGCATGGACAACTGGGATTCAATCCTACTATAATAGAAAACGCAGAGTGTGGGGAACGCATCTATAATTCCCAACGCTCAGGGCTGAGGCAGAAGGACAACAAATTGAAGGACAGCCTGGGCAACCTAGCAATGAGCCACCTCTAAAGAAAAAGTAACCCAGTGAGTGCCCATGTGGAAGGCACTAGCATGGAGACATAGGCCCACTCTTGGGGTATTTACAGTTAAGGGTCACAAAGCTGGCTCAGCCCACAGCTGCCGCTCAAGGTAGCTACTAGTCTGCTCCTGGGCCTCAGAGACACAGTTAAGCACAACGCAGCCAGGTGGCAGGGATTAACATGTTGACTCCATTTGCCCAATTCCTGCCCTCATTCAATAAATGATCCAGAAGCAGAAACAGCACAGATGTGACTAAGATTTCCAAAGTTACACATCTCTCTGTTAAGAGGGGTGGCTGGATCCGAGTCACTGTACCATGTGCATTCTACACCCGTAAGTACAGCAGGCATTACCTGGAGCAAGGCAGAGACAAGGAGGAACCGGTTATAGGGGCTCCTGGGGATTCAGGAGGAGGGGTGACTCACCCGTGCTGCTCCCAGAGGTTGGCAGGGTAGTGCGGAGTCGGTCGAAGTCTGAGAATTCATCAGGCTCTGTGTCAAAGCCCCCGACAGCTGTGGAGCCAAGATGGGCAGCTAGCTCAGCACCAGCCTAGGGACTCTACCTCATCCTCCTCCACCCTCGGGACCCAGATAAACTCAAGACTCACACCAGGACTGCTGCCCCAACCCGGGCCAGGGCAGCCCATTACCTGCAGTGCCATTGCTGCTGGGCTTGGCAGGTGAGCCTCCCCAGGGGTCTGAGAAAGCCGGGGCAGGTGCCCAGGGGTCAGAAGATGGGGGTCCACTGGCGGGAGCACCGCCTAGATGAGGAAGGAGACATACGGATGAGGAGCCTCTCCTGCTTAGTCAGCTGCTGCTTCTCAGTCTATGGTGGTCCAAACCCACCCAAACAACTAGCCTCACTTTCAGGCCCTTCTATCTACACACACGCTAGCGTTAGCCAGTCAAGGGTCACACTGGGCCCACCCACATCTGCCCTCAAAGCACCCTCAGCCTCCCCAATCTTTGCCCCCTACAGCCTTCCTTACTTAGCTTCATACAACCAAGCCCCGCTCTCTCCTCCCCAGCCATCTCACGGCCCCCACCACGCCCAGGGCATCCCTGCCTGAAGGGATGGCTTGGCCCAGGAGGCTACAAAAAAGCAGATGGTGATGCTCACCATCAGAGCTTCCCCAAGGGTCAGGCGTAGGGCCCTCTCCAGCTGCAGGAGCTGGGCCCCCACCCCAAGGATCAACAGAGGGCCCTGTAGGGGCTGCAGGCCTCCAGGGATCCCCAGAGGCTGGCGTAGGGGCTGCACCACCCCAAGGATCAGCAGCTGGAGGGACGGCAGGTCCCCCCCAAGGGTCTGAGGCAGCAGCAGCTGCAGGGATGGCAGCAGCCACAGATGCTGGGCCCCCCCAGGGGTCTGAGGCCTGTGGAGGGGCTGGGGTTGTGAAGACATCGGCAAGATCCATGAGCGATGACTGTGGGAAAGAGAAGAGAAGGGGCGTGAGATGCAGAGTCAGGAGACCGCCACAGGGGCCTGCACCTCCTCTTCTCAATCCCAGATCTGCCTACCATCTATCCTCCCAATTCCGCCATCTGGCCGCTTCCCACCTAGGTCTTCCTCCAGAAGGCCCCAACTTACCCTGCGCACCAACCCTGAGTCCTCTGAGTGCAGACAGAGGTGAAGCCCTCCTCCCTGGGACCAGCAAACTGAATGGCCTTCCCTCACTCACTGTGTGTGTGCCTTGGCTTAGATTTTTAAGCTGATCCAACCCAAGCCTCACCACAGCAAGCTTTCCTTAACCCTGATCACATTTCTCCTGATGCTACATCGCTATCCTGCAGTGACCACCATGCAGCACAGCCTGTCTAAGGCTGCCTGTCTATATGCAGAGACTTAAGCAATGCCCTGGTGTTCTGAGGGCAGGCACGTAAAAGCAGCCCACACCTAAGCCTTCACCTGACAGTGGAGATCACCCACATAGGCATGTGCGCACGCCACACATTCATTCCCATCGGTACCCAGAAGGCAAACAGCCTCAGAGAGGACAGCCAGGTCTTCCCCAAGTAGCCACATTACACTCTGAGTGTAAAGGCAAAGGCAGAAAGGATCAAGTGCATCTCCCACAGTACTGGGATGCAGAACCTCCCATGCCTAAGGTCAGCCTGAGCAGACACTGCTGCCGGGCAAGAAAGTCGCATTGGGGCTAGAGCAGAGTACTGTCCTCAGATGCACGAAGCCCTAGGTTCAATCCCCAGCCATGCAAAAACCATGCATGGTAGCACATACATATAAATCCCAGCACTCAGGGGGTGGAGGGGAAAGCATCGGAAGTCCAAGGTCACCCCAGTTACACAGAACTGAAAGGTGCCTAGGCTACATGAGACTGTGACTCAAAAAAAAAAGAAAAAAAAAAGTCTCATCAGCTAATCACAGAACACTGACTAGGGAGCAGCTACAATGCCAATGCTGCCACCGCTGCTGCAGTCTCAGCCCCAAGTGTAGCCAGTCCTGACAGAAAGACCAGAAAGACTGTCTGGCCTAAGCCTGTCTAAACACAAAACTATGAGAAAACAACTGCACATGGCCAGAAAACTAACAAGATTGAGCCCACATCAGCTGTGAGCACAGGAGTAACAGACCAACTATTTTCTGCCTTGGTCAGGGGAGGCTCAGGCGAGGACCATCAACCCAGAGTGTCTAGAGCAGCATGGGCAGATGAGCCCTGAGTCCTGCTGAGGGTGGTCAGGCGGTTGCTAAGAGTCTAGGCCCTCTTGCCTTCAGCCACAGGGGAAGCAGCAGCACCCACTTTACAGGACAGTCATCCCTGACCCGGAGGACACAGCACACGGGCACTCACCTCCTCCTTGCCCCCAGTCTCCCTCTTGCTCTCCTCTATTGCCATCTGCAGCCTGAGGTCATCCCCACGACGGATCCGCTCTTCCTATGGGGTGCAGCCAGACAAGTGGGGTTCAGAACAGGAGCCATGGGAGGGCAGCTGGCCCAGCCTACAAGTCCCCATCCCAACCCTCTCTCCCCCACTCTGAAAACAAAACTGGAAAAATTAAAATGGGATGTGGACGATGTATGGAATGGGGATGGGAATGGGACACCTGGGTCAAAGGTGGGGCAGGGGGCGGAGGAGCTGGTGCGGCCTAGGCAGGGAGGGGGCTGTGAACAGTGCTATGAGAGGGACGGCCGAACCTGGCTGTGAAAACAGCTTAGGAGGCACTGGGACCCAGGAAGAGCAGGTGGCCCTCTCATCCTGGCCTCCTGCTAAGGTGCATGACTTAGTGACTTGTACCCTCCAGGCAGCTATAGCAGATCTACCCAGAGTCCTGGGTGTCCTCCCTGGGCTTCTGTTTGGACCAAGGTTTCTACAGCTAAAGACACTGAACTGAGGGCTGAAGGTGAACACAGCTGAACTCAGGGAGGCACACCAGGAAGGGGCAAGGAGTAAAGACCCATGGACCTGAGCAAGGAGTCAGGAAAGCCCTGGGAGGGGCAGGCAGCCCACTCTGACCTTATCGTGTTCCTCTCGGCTCAAACTAAGGGCCAGCTGGAGCTGGACGTCATCCTCGGGGCCGCAGGACGGGGGCTGGCGGAGAGAAAGTTTGAGGGGCAGGGCAGGGGAAGCCAGAGCCAGAGTAACAGGCAGAGAGGCAGGCCAACAAAGGGACAGAAGTCCAGAGCCGAGCAAGATCAGAAACGAAGGGACCCTGGTTCTCCCAGATCAGTGAAGATGGGCAGAAAAAGGAAGAAAGAAGCTGCGCACCTGGCTGCCAAAGCCTAGGACGGCTTCCAGGAGGGAGGAACTAGAGGTGAAGGACCAGGAAGCACCAGAACAGAGACAGAGGGGACAGGAGGGGAGAGGAAGAGCAGGTGGAGAGAGACGGGCGAGCATGAGGACAGGATGGCAGAACAGAAGGCAGCCCCTCTCCCTCTGCAGTGCCCCATACCTGGTCAGCCTCCTCTTTGCTCATGGCTAGGGCCAGCTGCAACTGCAACTCCTCCTCCCCGCTGCTCTGTGGCCAGGCCTGCTCTGCCTCGGGGGGTGGTCCAGAGCCCACGGCTGCTGAGGAGGCTGGAGACGGGAAGACATGAGGACACAGATGGACCAGAGGCCAAAAGATGCAAACCCACAAGAAGTGGGGCTGCAGCCCAAAGCCCAACACAGCATCCCCACCCCCACACAGTAAAAAAAAAAAGCCTCTGAGGGCCCAACTGGGAGGGAAAGTTATGGAGCCAGAGTCCAGGGAGGGGCAAAGGACAGCCCCACCCTCAGAGCAGCAAGCGGCTGATAAGGAGAGGGAAGACCAGGGTGCAAAAGGACAGCAGGGTCCTGGCTTCCACAGGGATCCTCCCTGGCTTCCCAGGCCACGAGAGCAGAAAAGGGCCACCAAGTCCAGGCAGAAGTGCAGCCCTGGCAAGAACAGCTGGCACTTAAGAGGGAAAGCAACATCTGTACAGACTGTAGAACCAAACAAAGGGAACAAGAACCCTTGGTGTCAGGGGGAGGACAAGGAGACAGGCCACAGGAAGATAAAGAGTCAGGCTCCAGAGCCAGCAGAAGGCGGGAGAGGTCAATGGTGTCCTCCCAAAAGGAGGACCGAGACCCTAGTTCCTGCAGTCGGCACCTTCTCATCACCGCCGTCAGCCCTGGCACTGGTTCCCTGACAGAAGGCAGGCTCTCTAAGCTCTGCTCCAGCAGTGATCCAGAGCTGATCCATACACCACAGCAAGCTGTCTGCTTCTGTCCCCAAATCCCCTTCAGCCTAGGACAGATGCTGTGTGGCATCCTCCTGGGGTGGGTGCTAGCAACCCATACCCCACTGCCAAACCCTCATAGTGCTAATACCTTGAGGCTCCTCCCACCAAGGCTGAAACTCCTGAGCTGAAGGCCCCACTTCACACCTCACAAGGAAACAGGCACCAACCAACAGCACCGGAGCTTCCCACACCAACCACCCGGGTTCACGCTCCTGTGGCTTCCAGCCCTTTGTAGCCTCTCCAACTCCTCTAGCAACCCTCCTCCCTCCCCAAGCAGTTTGCTCTGGGACATGGGTCAGCAGGCCAGAGCCGATGGCCAAAGCTGGATCTTTATATGGTTCAGAAAGAAAATGAAAGAACATGGCAATCATTAAGAAATTCCAACTTAAACCAGGCAGTGGCGGTGCACGCCTTTAATCCCAACATTTGGGAGGCAGAGGCAGGCAGATCTTTGTTTGGTGCCAGCCTGGTCCACAGAGTGAGCTCAAAGACAGTCAGGACTACACAGAGAAACCCTGTCATGAGAAACAAAAAGCAAACAAAAAAATACCAATTCCAGTTTCAGGGTCCCTGACAGGAACATGGGAAGCATGTGGCCCAGTTCGTCATCTGTGTGGGGAGCAGGTGAGGCATATGCCTCAGGCTCCTTCAGTCAGCAAAGCTCAGGGTTCCCAAGTGTCTGGCCTCTCCAGAGCTTGGCCATGCCAAACAGCTAAGAAGCCCTCCTCACAGACACTAGGAAGATGGCTTAGCGGTTGACACACTTGCTGCCGAAGCACAAGGATGGAGTTCAGATCCCAGGAACCTACCCAAATGCTAGGGAGTCTTAATGGCTCGCTCACTAGCAATCCCAGCCTAGGAAGATGGAGACGAGCTGGCTCCGAAGACTAGCACATTGGTGAGCTCTGGGTTTGACTGAGGCCATGCATCAAAATAAAGCACAGAGCAATCAACATTGGGTCTCCACACGCATGGCCATCTGCTCATATGTGCATCCCCATACACACATATGCATGCACACCATACACTTTCCACGAAGCCAAGCAGGCATGCTCCTTGCTCCAGGTATCCCTCCTCAGGCCAGCCCAATCCTGGGCTTCCGCTCTCTACCCCTGCCAGCCATTCCTGGACCTCCCAGGTTCCTTCCCTCAACTGCGCTCCTTGCTTTAAGCTCCACATGAGTATATCCCACAGTGTCTCCAAATCTGAGTGTAAAATTAACACTGACCCAAAACATGATGCACCAGACAAAAGGCCTCCAGCTAGAACCAAGGTCACAGACTTGTGGTCCAATCTACCCTGCAAAGTCCAACTCAGCTCACCCCCAGGGCAGCACTGTCTCCCCATCACCACAACCACTTGCAAACTCAAGTGTTCACAACTGTCCTCCTATAGTCTCCCTAACACTCTTCCCACTTTCCCTGCCTTGGTGCCTCAGCATGATAAAGCAAAACCCCTATATAATCCAGAACCCCACATCTGCCACTGAACATGTCACTAGAGAGGCCACAGCCTTATGACATGGGATGCACTTTCTCTTTATGCTACTTCCATTTTTTTTTAAAGTGCTCCTCACTACCCACTCAACTTGAATTCACTACCTATAGACAACATTCTCTGATCTCACAAAGTGACCCTGGCAGTCCCCTCAGCCATGGTGCTGACCTCCTTCCTGTGCCATCCGGGCCTCTGCATTGCCCTTTAACTTGAAGGACAATCTACAGAAGGCCAGACTGGCAGCTCCATCACGCCTGAGCATGTATGTCCCCATCAGGGGCTGACCTAACCCTGTACCTGGGGAGTCCCGAGCCCCAAGCAATCTGACAAGATGTGGGTGCACCTGCCTGTCCATCAGGGACTCTCCTGGCTACCCTCAGGGTCTGGACACAACTGGGCCCAAAGGAGGTATTCAGTAAAACTTCAGGCAAGCTGAATAAAATCTCTAGAGCCTAAGGCCATCACACAAGGCAAGGGAGGAAAGGGGTGGATCAGCTGGAATGGGCCCACAGAGAGGAACAGAGGACAGATCCTAGCTGTCAGGGACGTCCAGGAGTGGGAGAGAAACCTCACCCGTGGCAGTCTGTGCCAGCTTCTCCTTGGTCTTGAGCGCGTGGGCGCGCTCTTCCCGAAGCCGATCCTCATCACGCAGCAGAGCCACCAGCTGCTTGGCCTTCTCCCGCACATTCACACCCTGGTCCT
This sequence comes from Acomys russatus, assembly GCF_903995435.1. NCBI lineage: Eukaryota > Metazoa > Chordata > Mammalia > Rodentia > Muridae > Acomys > Acomys russatus. The sequence goes on along the minus strand of NC_067155.1, from coordinate 7,719,984 downwards.
TGCCATCACGGTCCACATACTGGAAGTCCTTCAGCGTCTGCACAGCGTACATGTTCTCTTTGCACTGTTGTGAGACACGCTCAGAGCCAGTCTTGATGAGGTACTCCATCAACGTCATGGCCTGCAAGGTGCAGGTACACCAGTCACTGACACTGAACTCCACTGGAGAAGAGACTAGAGACTGTGTGAGCATTTGGGCCCTGGGGCACTGCCCACGTTCAAGTCTCACAATCCACTGTCTATCCACACAGTAGAGGGGAGAGAAGTGGGACACAGGCTACCACGAGCCACACACTGTGCTTGGTGAGAAAGACACCAGGAACGAAGGCCACACAATGTGTGGTCCCATGGATATCAAGTGTCCACAAGAGACTAATTCGGACAGATAGAGAGGAGGGCTGCCAAAGGATGAATGTGGTGGGAAATATTCAAAAACTTCATGCACCTGCCGGAGGTGTGGCTGGCTACCAGCAATGAACACACCAAATACCAATGGACTGGTCACTTGGAAAAGCTGACTGCCGTGCGTAGACTCTATGTCGATCAGCGGCAACGACACAGAAGACAGAATGGCAACCACCAATGCAGCAACAGAGGCAAACTAAAGTGCAGTAAGTCGTAAGGATGCAAAGATAGCCTGCTCCTAAAAAAATGAGATGCTGCAGGAGCTTTCTGGGCCCTGGTTCTCACAGAAAGGACACACACCCAAGCAAAGCCACACACCACAGCAGCAGGGATGGCAGACACAGCAGAAGCACTACTGCTCAACGGCATCCTTTACTATCTTCCCTACTTTACAAAATGCAAACAAATCCCATTTTCAGCAAGATGAAATTAAGTCTTAAGGGAAAAAATAGTAATTACAACCCAGGAGCCAGAGAGATGGCTCAGTGGTTAAGAGTACTTGCTGCAATTGCAGAGGACCCCCAGTTCTATTCCCAGCACTCACAGGGTGACTCACAACCATATATATTCCAGGTCCAAGGGTCTAACACCCTCTTATGCCTCTGCAGGCACTAGACACATAAGCAAGTGGTCCACACACACAGGTACAGGCAAATACTCAAACACACAAAGTAAAATTAAATAAATCTTAGACAAATGAAATAAATAACCAACCCAAGGAAAGATCTAACTCAAGGACTGTTTCCAGAGTACTGTCACTGCCATGCTCCCTATAAGATTCTGAAACAGGCTAGGTCACTTGGCCAAAGAGAAGAGCACACCTTAGGTTTTTGCAGATGTCTACAGAACTTCAAGTTCCCAGGTATGGAATGGAATGGGAAACACTTAGCAGACGAAGCAGCCACAGGTGCTAAACACTATCTAAATAGTGAAATTTGCCATGAAACACTGCTGCATCCCATTGATGTTGTGTGATGGGGGGTGGGGGGACAGGACAGGACAGACAGACACAGGGATTTGCTATGTAGACCACACTGGCCTCAAAACTCACAGAATTTCAGCCTCAACCTGAGCACTGGTGTTATAGGCACAGCCAGCACCCGCCCGGCACTGGAAAGGCTTTCTGATGAGTATGTAAGCCCCAAGCGGCCCGTCAGTGTGTACTGTCAGAGGACAAAGACCTCTGTGCAGTCTTACACAAAAGGGAAAAGGCAGAGAGGCAGGTCTTGTGCTTTGAAATCCAGAATCTTTGAGACTGAAACCAGGAAGACACTGCACCTGAGAATTCTGTCAGAACAGAGTTCTGCCAACAGCCATGCAGGGACGGGGACAGGAGGACAGTATATAAATGACTTCACCTTAGGAAACACCGTACTTTGTGCTGGATGGTTATGAGAAGCTTTCATCTTTGTAGCTCTATGGACTTTGGAATTGCAGCTAACAACTATGTACGAAGCAGGAAACTGCTCAAATACCCAGGCACAGTGCCATGCGTACAGAAACCACTGCAAATGCACTGAAAGTGCCCAACAATACAGAGGGTCAGTGTATCAGAGGCACAACGGTTATGTGCAACAACACAGAGAGGCACAGATCACCATTACCCCACATCTGGTAAGTAGGCAAAGGAAGACACCCCAGAGAGCACACACTACTGGTCTCTAGAAGAGACTTCACAGAGGCGCTGGGCACAGGAGGCCATGAGGAAGCCTCCTAGAGAACTGGACGGGTCTCCGCTATCTCGCTCTGAGAGGCAGCTCCAGAGGTGTGTGCGTTCCCACAAACTCACTGGGTTACACACTTATGCTTCAGTTGATCTGTTACACCCAGTGAAAAGCTTGGATTTTGTTATTGTGGTGGAGGTGGTGGAGGGTGAATGCAGGCTACTGCGGCTCTCAAATAGATAACCCATGGAACTTGCTAAGTTTTAAATCAGTTCCACCCAAGAAGTCCTTCTACACTCAAACAAACATTTAAAACAGGGTCAGCATCTTTCTCTATAAAGGTCCTGGTAATAAATATCTTCGTTTTCGGGGCTGGAGAGATGGCTCAGTGATTGAGAGCACTGGCTTCCAGAGGACATGGGTTCGATCCCCAGCACCCACATGGCAGCTCCCAACTGTCTGTAACTCCTGTTCCAGGGGATCCAACACCCTACACAGACACACATGCAGTCAAAACACAAACAGATAGACAGACAGATAGACAGAAAAATGGATAGATAGATCAACCTTCCTTTTCATACTACACAGTCTCTGTCCAACTACTCCAAAGTGGTAGCTGCAGGGGCCTGGCTATGTCCCAATGAACTTTACTTAAAAATCAGGTAGTACACAAGACTGACCCACAGCCTGCCGTCGGTCGACTTCTAATTAGTGTAAGTTAAAGACTGGGGCAACTGAGACTTATATTCCTCTAAAACCATAGGACACAGAGGTGGATTACAAGTCTCCATTCCCTGTCGGCCAGGCCTATAAAGCACATAATCTCCACAGGGGCTGACTATACCTACAAAGGGCCCCTAGGCACGGCTGCACCAGTAGGAACTCCAGCACTGCATGAGAAACCAGAGATTTCAAAGCAAGTGGGGCACGGTCATAGACACAAGGGTTAGGCATTTGCAAGCATTCAAAGCCACGCGCAGCACCCCAGGATCCCTGCCAAAGAGACCACATGATCAGAACTGGGGGGAAAACTGCTCTCTTGCCTGGTAGAATAGCTATAAAAACACCATGCCAGGCATGGTAGCTCACGCCTTTAATCCCAGCACTCCAGAAGCAGGGACAAGTGGATCTCTGTGAGTTTGAGGCCAGCCTGGTCTACAAAGAAAGTTCCAGGACAGCCAGAGCTGTTACAGAGAGAAACCCTGCCTCAAAAACGAGGGAAAAATCATCTAAAGTCTGGTGTGGTAATGCACAAGTTTGAGACCAACCTGATCTACACAGTGAGTTCCCGGACTATATTTGACATTGGGGGGGGGGGGGGGAAGAAGGGGGAAACACAGGACCACACACACACACACACACACACACACACACACACACAGGACGATGGACGAACAGACAGATGGGGGGCAGGGAGAAGAGCAGAGCAGAATCAGCTGGGATCCATGAGCAGCCCTGTAGCCTCTTCCAGGAAGCCTTTTCTAACTGCGGGAGGCTAGAGTCCTCCAGCAGCCCCCCTCCAACTGCAACAGGCCAACCTCTACGAGCATGAGAGCTGGCTAAAGGATGGGCCCACAGTAAGGCCAGAAACAGCCCTCCTGGACTCCCACTACCTCAGAAAGCAACCCCCACCCCGCTCACCTGCCCTCAGAAGCCCATCCACATGTCCTGCATGCCCTGCCATACCCCATCTCCAGTCACTACAATGGCATACTCCAGAACACACTGGCCCTAACTAAGGCCCCTCACTCTTCCAGGCTCCCAGCGGTACAATCTCAGCCAGTGAATCTGCCTTCTAAGGCCCTCCCCACTAAAGCCCTGCAGTCCTGCCTCCTGCTCATCCTACCCCACCCTCCCCCCAGGGCTTGCTGGTGACACTGGGACTTTCCCCAGTTCCCAGCAGAGTAAAAGTCACCTAGCTTTTGATTTTTAAGTCCAGTAAAGAACTGCATCGGTGGGCTGGAGAGATGGCTCAGTGGTTAAGAGCACTGCCTGCTCTTCCAAAGGACCTGGGTTCAATTCTCAGCACCCACATGGCAGCTCACAACTGTCTGTAACTCCAAGATCTGACACCCTCACACCAATGCACATAAATTAAAATTAAATAAAATATTTAAAAAAAAAAAAAAGAACTGCATCAGTGATTAATCGCGAGCTCTGAGCAAGCGGTCTTGGGGTGTGCTGTGATGCACATGAAACAGGTCTCAGTTCTCTGCTTCAACATGCAGACGGCACTATGGAAGCCGAGACCATCCCACCTCGGCAGGGATAATCCAGGACAGTGCAGACTTTTAAGCTGGGGCCATGAGAGCAGATGCCTCAAAGTCTCCTGAGATACAAGGCAGGCCCCCAAAGCAAAAAGGCATCAGGCTCACCATGCACCCAACGAGCAGTGACTCCTGCTTATGGCCACCCATCCTATGGAAGGGAGTCCAGCAACCAGCCCGATGCCCCACAACCAACAACGTAATTCAGCCAGCTGACCCCAGTCTTTGCTCCTCTGCCACAACATGAGAACAAAATGACCAAGTGCGGGAGGTGACAGCAGCGCCCCCAACTCCTCAACAGTACTGGCCAAACCTGACACACACTTGCTCAGAAGTGCCCTGGATGCATTTCCTTCTGAAGAAAGCCTAAAATCTGAGTGTTTGACTCCTTGTGCACGTAACACCAAACTTACACACCAGTATGCCCTCTGACCCAGCAACTCCAACACCAGAAAAAAGCAAGCACATCAGGATATTAATAGCATCAGTTTTGCTTAAAAAAGCAAAACCCTGCCCTAGTCTGGTAGTTGTAGACCTGTAATTCCAACTGCCTGGGGACTGAGGAAGGCCACAAATTCAAAGCCTACTAATTGTACCACAGAGCAAGGCGGAGGAGAACCATGACAATTCAGCAAAACTTTATCTCAAAAGGACAAGCAGAAGACGCAGTGTTGAGCGTGGAAACAGATGATCTGTTTGCCTACTGTGCGTGAAGGGCCTAGATTTAAAACCCAGACTCACAAGCAACAACAACCACGGAGCAGCGTCCAGACGTCCCCAAAGTTCCCCTGCGCTCCACTGTGTTATCACCCTACTACAGACAACATTGCACAGGCACCAGCCTGTCACCAAGGCTCTGCCTTTCGTAGCAGGTCAATAAATACCAGCAAGCCTGACATCCACCTAAGGTACCTTACAGGGAAGGTACCTGAGAGGCACATGCTGTACCAGCATGCCCACAGTCCAGGGCCATCTGGGAAGCAGAAGCACACACCTCAAAGGGAAAATGGAGGTGGCCTTCAGAAGCTGGGAGCTAGTACCAACAACAACAACAAACAAGGACCAGGCGCTCACATCAGCTCCGCAAAACCCTATCTCAGAAAAATAAAAAATAAAAAAAACTAAAACTAAATAAATGAATAAAAAGGTATGTCTATGCACTGACAGAATCTCAAAACTCTAAAGGCAGAAGAAGGATCACTACAAATTCTAGGTCAGCCTGAGCAATACAAAAAAGAGCAAAAGAAAACAAATAAGTTTATCTGCACAGATGTTTCTTCTTGTCGTTAATTGTTGCCTTAATGACACAGTGCAACAGGACGTTACACACCACTTGTGTAGGTGGTGTAAGCAATCTAGAGATACTCGAAAGATACAGGAACGTTACCCTGTCTCTAACAACAAACACAGCACCATTTTATAGAAGATACCTGACCATCATCAGACTCTGCTCAAGGGGAAAACTAGAAATCTAGGTCCCAGGGACTTAAACATAAGAGAACAGTCGTTCAGCCCTGCTCCAGTTCTGTTGCCCCAGGGGGCCACACCCAGGTGCTGACCTTGTAGACGTGCCCCCAGGGGGCCACACCCAGGTGCTGACCTTGTAGACGTGCCCCCAGGGGGCCACACCCAGGTGCTGACCTTGTAGACATGCCCCGGGGGCCACACCCAGGTGCTGACCTTGTAGACGTGCCCCCAGGGGGCCACACACCAGGTGCTGACCTTGTAGACATACCCCGGGGCCACACCCAGGTGCTGACCTTGTAGACGTGCCCCCAGGGGGCCACACACCAGGTGCTGACCTTGTAGACATACCCCGGGGCCACACCCAGGTGCTGACCTTGTAGACGTGCCTCCAGTTCTTGCCGTGGTCATTGAGCCGCTTCCAGATCATGCTCATGATCTCGGAGAAGGCCACAACATTGTAGGTGAGGTCAGCAATCTCTGACATGAGCGAGCTGGACGGGCCCCAGGGATCATTGCTCGTGGCCTCCCGGACCTTGATCTCGGCCTCTGAGTAGTTGTGGACGATATTCTTCATCTGACGCCGCAGTGATGACGTCGACATGGTGCCCAGTAGTGGTGTCAAGGGGCACCAGCCCCCCGGGGCATGGAGAGATGACGCGACTCACAGAGGGAGACCGCAATGGGCGCTGGTAGATCACCACATCTGAGGAGGGAGAGAATCGTTGGAAACACAAAGGAGACATAGGGCTAACCAGCACCCAAGCTGCCTCTGAGTCTCCCCTCGGCAGGTTTCCCACCACCCTTGAGGGGAAAGCTGAGAAGACTCCCAGCCCTGTGAACCTCCGTCTTAAAATTAGCCTGTGCTTTCGGTTCCTCAAACAAGCCTAGCTGCTTCCTGCCCAGGGCCCCAGATCAGCTGAGGCAGAACCTGCAGTGGCGGGTCAGACTCCCACTTCCTTCCCTGGTTCAGCCACCTCCTAACAGGACAGGCCTCAACCTTTGGACAGACCGTAGCTTTCTGTGATACAAAACGAAGTTCTGTGTGATAAGGGTCCTACCAAACAGATGGTTTCAGTAAAGGCTGGCCAGCTCTCAGTGCCCCGTTGCCCTGCTAATAAATTCCCCCCTCCTCCTCACCAGAGACCTGCCACACAACCCCAGGGCTCTGCTTAAACTTCCCAGACCTAAACTCAAATGTCATTGTCAGTGTTCTTAGGAGTGGATTCTTGTGATTTTAAAGCTCTTTGTCTGATTCTGAAACTAGGGTTGACCCAAGACCCATAGTAGTGGCAACGAGATTTGTTTGGATATGGTTTTTCCTACAAAGAAACTGGCTGGGGGCAAAAAAACTATTCAGTAAACAGTGCAGGAAGGAGAAAGAGGGAAGCAAAGGCCTCTGGAACAGGAGTCATGTCAGAAAAGACCAATGAAGGCATTAAATAAATGGTAGGTAGACAGAGGAGATGTCCCGGGGCAGTGAGAGACTGGGGGATGCCCAGGGACTAGGTGTACCAAGGGCAAGCTCAAGGCTCAGAGGAGGAGAGATAAAAAATGCAGGAGTCCCCACTAAGGGACACAAACTGTGCCAAGAGGCGCATATTGTATCATTTAACTCTGAATGCAGACAATGGCCTCAAGTAAGTTAAAGAATTTGGCCATGGTCACATCATAAATGCCAAAGCGGACTCAACTATGAAACCCACTTCCCCTCTATGACTCAAGTTTTGGAGGGGTTGCGGGTGTTGGTGGGTTGGCGTAGCAGCTTTCTACATAGCCCTAGCTGGCCTGGAACTCACAGAGACCCACCTGTCCCTCCCTCTCTCCGAAGGTCTGGGTTAAAGGTGTGTGCCATTAAACTCCTCATGCTTTTAAATTAACCTAAATAAAGTAGCCTGTGCTGTGACCAGCTGATGAGAAAGGTATCAAGGGCAGGAATCAAGCAAATTACTAACAAGCACTTCCACAGCCCTCACGTCCTCCTAGGCACCCATTAAGTGCCTTCCACTGTCAACTCAACTAATCCTTACCAATGCATGACTCACAGGCACTTTACACAGGAGGGAACTCGGGCATACTTAACACCTTGCCCAGGGACACACACCTCACAACTGGAGCAGCCTGGGTCCAGAGTAGACTCCAATCAGCAGTCTATGCCTCTCCAACAAGCCATGGAGGGCGATTTACTGAGCCCTACCATGATCCAACCTGAGGGAAGACATAGGTGAATGGGAGAAGCTGCTCTCCACCATAAATCCAGGCCAGAGAATAGAGCACCCGTTAACAGTCGTAACTAAGCAAAACACAAACAAATCAAAAAGGAAGAAAGAGATGTGACAAACAAGGAAACAGAAACTCAGGGGGGGAAAAAGTAATACAGAATTATGGGGAGACAACAGGACAGGAAGACAGAATGACAGGGTCATGGAAACAAAACATACAACACACTGGGTTCTGGACTAAGACCAAAAAATTAAATTTAAAAAAAAAAAAGATATAATTAAAAAGAAACAAAATTCAGACTCCAGCCACATAAGCAACCAGCAAAACAAACCTTGTGACTCAGTTTCACCCAACTAGGTAACAGAGGGAGGGAGGGAGGGAGGGAGGGAGGGAGGGAGGGAGGGAGGGAGGCAGGCAGGCAGGCTGGCTACTTGGCAAGTTTGCTGATCAAATAAGATAAGTACCTAAAGGGCTTCGTTCTGTGCCTCACAGATAGTAGGTGCTCGATACCCCCGCCTGCTATTATATTATCAGAGAAAACCATTTCCAAAAGGGTGGCATCTCAAGATGCATTATCAACTACCTACTTCAAGCATGTTTTTAAAAATAGTAATAATAATTGGATCTCACAGAAACTGAGAATGAGGCCATTTTCCACTTTATTATTAAACAGTGCAAACAATACAGTGAAATTCTCCAAAGAGGAACTCAAAGGGTATCAAACACAAAGTGAAGCAAAATCTCTAATAATAACCAGAGCCTCTAGTAATCACCCACTTAACTCCAGGCCAGACAGTTAGGCACTTTTCCAGCACCACCTCTATAAATGTGCAGAGACCCTGTGGTGCAGGAACTATGAATGCTTCCACTTAGAAGACTAGGAACCTCAGGTCTGGAGACCGAGGCAAGCAGTAAGGGCTCTAGATTCCACAGCCAAGAGCTACCACCACACCAGAGACTCAGAAACCTGGGACGAGGCACATCCTAAACCAAAGCAGAGGTTCCTGGAATAAAAATAAAAAATTTAAAAATTAAAAAAAAAAAAAAAAAAAACCTTAGGGTCTGTGACGATAGCAATGATTGGGAGAGAAATATGCACCAGAGAGAGACAGGAAATGAAGACACAGAAACCCAGAAACACAAGAACAGCATTCTGACAGGAACACGGAGCGATCCAGGGGCACAAACACACGGCATTAGGATCTCCAAACCCTTCTGTACAAACACCGAAACACAGGGGCAGGGCAACACAAGCAACAGGGCCATGGGAGACTGGGACACTGACAAACCCAAAAAAGACACACACCGGCAGGCAAACCCGACCCGGGCACAGCGGTACAAAAGCAGCCACAAGCCATCAGCGGCTGGAACACCGGCTCCGAGGCTGGCTGGACCCGCGCGCGCCAAGGCCCAGACCGGAACACCGGACTTGCCGCGACGGAGGCCAGCATTGCGCCCCTAGCTCACCTCGGCCCGCTTACACGGGGCTCCCAGGGGTCATGACGGTCAGCCCCCTGCCCCCGCTCGGCCTCGGTGTCGCCGGGCGCACGCCGGGCTGCGGGAGACAGAGATGCGCACGAGCGCACGCGCGGACGCACGGAGGGCCGCACAGCGACGGCCCCGCCGCCCCGGCGCCCGGGAGGGGCGCAGAGAGCCGGGCGGGGGAGGGGAGCCGCCGAGCGGACGGGAAGCAACCGAAGGTGGCGACAGACCGGAAGCGGAAACGAAGGCGCGCGCCCCGCCCTCTGCACCTAGCCCGGCAGCCTCCACTTCCGCGACCAAACCCACTGGGGTATCATTTCCGGCGCACGGGACTGCGTCCGTATGCTCTTACGTCACTTCCGCATCAAGTCAGCGGCGGAGATCCGGGAAATGTCAGAGCTTCCACTCAACGTGGGCATCAAGCGGGGCCCTCAGGCCTGCCTCCCTCCCTAGGTGCCACCCTCCATACCCACGACCGAAAGGGCGGACACACTGGACACAGAAGGAGCTCCATAAAGTAAAATACAACAAATTGTTTAATGAGCAAATTCGTATTAGCAAATATGAAACTGCCACAGAGAGGAGGAGCGGGACAGAGACCACGGGCTGAGGGTCAGGAAAAGACTAAGAAGAACCAACTACTTAAGAAACCAGGGTGGAGAACAGGAAGGACCAGAAGCCAGAGGACGGGAGTTGTGGTCCTGCAAAAGGAGAGGGCCGGGCACTGAGGGCCAGACAACAAAATTCAAAATAGTTTGGCCATAAAATATAAACACGCTATGTTCCTACCATGGGGGAAAGGAGGAGGAGAGGGGTGTTAAGGGGTGAGAGGAGCCTGTTTGGGAAGGGGCTGTGGGGGTCCTACCCGCCCTGCTGTGCACAGTCCTCATCCCGGCCCCTTCCCTCTGTGTCTGTGTGGGTCAATGTGTCTGTGTGGGCCTGTGTGCACTTGCCCAGTCCCCTTCCTGCCCTAGCCCCCCACCCCCCACCCCCTTAATTGCTGCCATTCCAGTTGCTGCCGGCTGTCATTCGGCTGTCACTCCTCTGCCCATCATCTTCAGAGAGGGGAGAAAGGAGGGGGGAACAGGTGAGGGGAAAGTCCCCAGCCAGCCCTGTCCCCACCCTCCCCCAGCCACCTCTACCAGAAGTCCCGACGGTGGTAAGAGTCGGGGTCACAGTATTTCGTGACCACCACTCTGTTGGCGAACTTGCGGCCCGTTAGACCCTGCATGGCTTTCTGGCAGTCAAACACAGAGGTGAACTCGACAAAGATCTGTAGGAACAAAACACAGATAATGAACAAGGCTGGCTCCCAGCCACTAGTAAGCATCCATTCAAGTCCAGAATCCGCACAGGAGATGAGAAAACACCTCACCACACACTGCAGAGGCCTTCAGTTCAGTTTGAGGGTGTTTACCCAAACTTTCTCCAGGACCCAAGAACAGAGCACAGAACAGACATCACAGAAATGGAGAAAAACAGGCAGGCAGGCCTGAGTCATCTGAGTACACAGGACAGGTGGCCAGAGGCAGGATCCCAGAGGACAGGCGCCACTTCTGCCATCCACAGGGTGTTCCCTAAGCCACTAACTGTAAGTCATTCTTTCCCCACAGATAGTAGGTAAGGAAAGCTCAGAAATTAGGATTCAAGCCCAAGAAAAATTAAAGCAGGCTCCCCTGTTCATGCATTTATCTTGCTTGAACCACCTGCTTACAGGAAATGACTACAACGAAGCGACTCTAACATAGGTAATTGCATAACTACGGCCCTACTTCAATAACCAAACCAGCTGGACTTTAAAGGGGAGTGAAAGGAGAATGAGATAAAACTGATAGGAGAAACTTTATGGAACCAGCAAGATGGCCAGGTGGGTAAAAGCCCTTGCTGTACAACTCTGATACCCCCTTGACCAATTTTGGAAAAACCTGACTCCCCCTGAAAGCTGCCCAATGTTTGCATAAACACAAAAATAAATAAGTTAAAAAGTTCTTTAAATTAAAAAAAAAAAAGCTGCAAGCAAATTTGGGGGTTGGGCCTTACTAAAACATTTTAGAGACAATGGACACTAAGAAATTAATGAAGGCTATTTTGCTGTAATAATGACATTCTTTGATTTAAAAGAAAAAAAGAAAAAGTGGGGCATCAGGCTAAGACACCGGTTCTCAACTAGGGACAAAGTATGTCCCCAGGAGATAATAAATAAGTGTCTGTTACCACAAAGGTGTGGCGCCTACCCACTGATGAGCAAACCTCTAAACACTTCCCTATTCCAAATGTCAATAATTAAAAATACAGCTAAATATCGTGGATGAACTCTTGAGACAGGCTTTGAGTACTGCCCTGAGTAAGCCAGGTGTTGAGGATACACACTCTGGACAACTTCAGCACCAGGCAGGCTCACTGGCCCAAGGCCAGCCTGGGCTACACAGTAAACCCCAATCTCAAAGCAGACACAAATAAAAGCACCCCCCAAAATACTGGTAACTTCCAGCTGGATAGTATATGCTAGGCATCTGCATCAGCCTCTTAGACAGTTTTAGAAGACAAGTTTCAGAACAACAATAAATAAGGTGGATATGGTAGTGCATGCTTGCAGTGCCACGAGTTCAAGACTAGCCAGCCTAGGAAACAGAGCAAAACAAGCTGCTCAAGAAGCCAGCCTGTCTGCATTCACCTTCTCCTGTGTCTACTCAATCCCACTGAAGACAGGCTTCCTCCACTAACTGCCAGACTGGGGCAGACCAAGAGCGATCTATCAAGTACTGGCACAGAACAGGCAGGAGACCTTTTAGCCAGATAGTCTTCTTCCTTTTGACCGCCACCATCGGCCTCCACATGAGGCCTCTGCTGCACTCCCAAAGTGCCCTTGAATCCTGCCCAGCCTCCCCTTACAAATTCCCACATGGAGCTCTCATCTGCCCAGCTAACTGCTTTCTAGCAGTCTCTATTAGGGTATCTAAGTAACCCCAAAGCTGCTGCCCTCCACCTCACCTGCTCACCAGCCTTGCTTCTCACATGACAGTATCACCAACAGCCTCCCAAACTCATGCATTTCTCTCCATTACCTACTATAGTCAACACACTTATGGACACAAATGTGTTCTGAATGTCACTGGACAATTTCACCACTTCAAATTTTATGGGGAACACAAACTACGCAGTATCACTAGATAGCACCACCTTACAGGACGGCATGCAGTATGTCCTTGACTAAACATACCTATCCTCCAACACAGGACCATACTTTAAAGCAGACCACCATCTTTCTCCCAGATCAAAAGAAATCTCAAAAGGCAAGGTAGAGCACACCTGTAATCCCAGCACTCGGGAGGCAGGCAGGCGGATCTCTGTGAGTTCAAGGCCAGCCTGGTCCACAAAGCGAGTCCAGGACAGCCAAGGCTACACAGAGAAACCCTGTCTCGAAAAACAAGAAAGGAAAGAAAAGAAAGAGAGGGGAGGGAGGGAGAAGCCTTACAGATCAACTGACTCATGTCTGGGCCCTCTCCATATCAACTAGCTGGCATTACATCAGCCTTCCTCCATCCTTGAAGCCCTGCTCCTCTGGAAGAAAGTGTTAGGCTTCTTTCTTAAGCTCATAAGGCCTTCTTCAATCCTTTCTGCAAAACTGGCTCCCTTCAGGATAACAAAGGTTCCAAGAAACCAATGGCTAAACATCCTGTCCTCCTCTCACTCTCTCACACTCCTGCCATGCAGCAATCAGCTTTACAGGAGCAGAGCAAGCCCCTACTTTGAATACTCCTACCACCAACCACACACACAACTACCTGAGGTGGCAAGATAACCTCACCTCACTAAGCCTTACTGCCACTTTTCAACCACTACCCACCTATCTAAACCAGAACCTAGGCCTGTGGAGGCGGCTCGGTAGGAAAGCACTTGCCTAGTTGGTATGTGCGACCCTGAATCTGATCTTCAGTACCAAAAAGAAAATACAAGAATGGGACAACTCCAGTTCCCACCCTTTCCTGCTACTGCCCAACATAGCACCCTAGTAACAGTCTCTCCAGCTGTTTGCCAGGATTTGTGGGTAAGAGCTCTGTTCACAACCAAATCTTCTACTGACAGAGTAAGAATGCCACCAACTCTCAGCAACACTTTCTAAGGGGGACATCAGAGCTTAGCTAAACCTAGCACAGTGTAGAAGTAGTTAATAACTCAGTGGCTTCTAAAATCAAGACCACAAACGTGATGCCTAGCTGTGTGGCTTGTCACCTCTGTGCCACACCCAACAAAGAGGTTCAAGAGCTACTGAGAGAACACAGATGCAGCTCCAAGGAGTACGTGGCCCATGAGACACTTAAGGAGCAAGGTATGTGGTAACATTCTCTTCACCTCAGAGATAAGCAAAGCAAAGCTACAGGTTTTGAGGGAAGTTACATCCATAAAGAGAATGAAGTCTCCACTCTAGGCCCCAAGCCCGCAGAAGGCCGTGATTCCCTCTGGGCCCCTGCATTACCCGTGGCCAGAACTAGACAGGTACTGAGGAGTACAGAGGGTGGTAATGGAGGGACACAAAACAAAGAGGGCACCCTGACCTTTCCGCAGCCAGGCACCTCGACGCCGTCCACGGGCCGGGGAATTTCAATGGACTTGACCAGCCCGTACTTGCTGCACTCGTCTCGCACGTCCTCTACAATCTCCTCATACTCCTCGTCGTCCAGCAGCTCCTCGGGCAGCACCATGTTCATGAGGCACAGGACCTCAGTTGGGTGACCGCCCATCTGCACCTGAGAGCTCATCAGGCCAGGCACTTGAAGGGTCACGGGCGTCTGATTGATGGTGCTCTGTGGAGTGAGGAAGAATAGCGATGTCACAAAATGGCTCCGACTAGCCTCCCTCCACTCACACCTGCGCCTCTCACATCCAACTAGGGGGGCCATTCCTCTACTTAAACACTTATGAACCCATTGCCCAAATCCCCTCCCATGAAAACTGGGGCAGAACTTAAGAAAACCTTCCCATCCAACCCTTCCCACCCCCAGGGTCCCTCTAGCCAATGGAAGATGACGTGCCGGGAGGCTCACCAGCGTGGCATTCTTGGCTCCCACACTCGCCCTCTGGACAAGCAGCTTCTTGTCCCCTAGCTGCATCCCATTCAGCCCCGCAATGGCCTATGGTCAAGAGGACGAAGGGTGGAAGGGGTGCAGGAGAGGTACAGGTCAGCAATCAGGGCCCAGCATTTCCCCCAAAGAACCAGGCATCGACGGGGAAAGAGTGGAAGGCAACGGGAATTAAGTTTGGAAAGAGGCAAAACCAAGGGAAAAGGAGTTGAGTCCCCCCATACCTTGCTTCACACTAACCACTGCCCACCCTAGCCCAAGGAGAGCAGACCTGAGCTTGGAAACAGAGCAGGGTTAAGAGGGGCAGACGGAGCGAGCAGCTAGGCACTCTGGGCTCACCTGGTCTGTAACGTTGATGTCCACGTACTCACAGAAGGCATAGCCCTTGGAGAGCCCTGTGGCACTATCCTTGACCAAATTGAAGGCCTTGAGAGGCCCAAAAGATGTCAGCAGCTCCTTCACCTGCAAGAGGCCAAAAACCCATCAGGGTTTGGTCAAGCTGAGAGGGATAGCTAGGAAGAGAGCAGAGGACTTACCTGATCGTCATTCAGGTAGTTGGGCAAGCCCCCGATGAACAGTTTGTGGGCAGAATCTGGTACTACAGTGGATACAACTCCTAAAGACAAAAAGTATAAAGATTTCAATTCCAATACAAAGGTATTGCCCAACATCCAAGAAGAAAGCTGGGAGTGGTGACATACACATTTGTCTTTTCAGCACTTGGAAGGCTAAGGCAGAAGGATCAGTCTCAAAAAACGAAAACAGTAACAAACAAACAAAAATAACCTACCATGAGCCCTTTCACAAGTCCTATACTGCCTAAGATACCCGATAAATAAAGGTTAGAAGAAGCTGCACTATACACATTTCCCTCTTGGCCACATACTCCCATATTCTGACAAGTACATGAGCATAGAACAGCAACAACTGAACGTGAAACATCCCCTAAGAACTGACAACCACCTAGGAACAGCTCATCTCACTCAGTGATTCTCAACTCTTTGCCTTCAGGGTCCTCTCTAAGCCTCTGCAAGGATGGCCTGCTTTCTGAGGCAGCGTGACATGAAGAATCCCAGAACACATCTCAGTGTTGACTGCCACTGCAGCCGTGACTAATGGCCAACTCTGACAAGCTGTGTTCAGAATCTATTAAAGCTCCAATATAACTACATGGTGCTATCAGCTGAGGGAGTTTTGTATGACTTCTCTACTTAACTCTGGACCAATGTATAAGTGACAGCCAGACATTTCTTAGCACATCACACAAACTTTACCAACATTAACACTCAATTCTTTTTTTTTTTTTTTTTTTTTTTTTGGTTTTTCAAGACAGGGTTTCTCTGTGTATCCTTGGCTGTCCTAGACTCACTTTGTAGACCAGGTTGACCTCAAACTCAAAACGATCCACCTTCCTCTGCCTCCCAAGTGCTGTGATTAAAGGCATGCGCCACCATGCCAGGCTCTAACATTCAATTCTTAACAGCCATCATCAGGCCCCAGCATCAATGCAGCCTTAACTCCTCAGTTCCTAAGTCCCACTGTGTGTAGCCTCCCCCTTTTCAGCTCTCCCCATACTAAGTGCAGTGGTCCATCCTAATCTACAAAAGCATCAAGTAAGCTATTCAATGGGCGTGCCCTGGAACCTGAGCCACTATGCCCCCACCATCTTCCAGGTTGTCATCTGCCCTACTGTAACTCGTTAGCCCCAGAGAATGGCAGCCATCAACTCAGATATTTCTGAACACCAGACATGTACCCCAGGAGTGGAGTCATATAGAACACCAACAGACCTGAGCTAGAGTGCCACTATAACAAGCAGAAGCACTAAGAGCCACACCATATCCAGGACTGCCACAGGCCAGGGACAACCACTTTAAAAATCTCTATGGGGCTGGAGAGATGGCTCAGCAGTAAAGAACACTTGCTGCTCTTGCAATGCACCCAGGTTCAGTTTCCCAGCACACACGTGATGACTCTCAACCATCCATTAACTCCAGTTCCATGGGGATTCGAGTCTCTTCTGACCTCCTTGTGAACCAGGCATGCTTACAGTACAGACTTACATGCAGGCAAAACACTCAATATACATAAAAGGAAAATTTTAATTTACCTCAGTAGGTGCAAAAGCCCCAGCTTAATACTGGAGTAAAGTCCTAAGAGTATGAACACGTGACCTCTAGAGGACAATTCAACATTGCCTTTCAAAGGTAGTTCAGCAGGCTTAGCTCTACACCAGTCTCTGCCAAGTGAGCAGCAAGGCAGCAACTAGACCCCAAGCCCAAATCAATCACTGTGTGGTTATCTCAGAGGCAGCACAAGGTAGGACCCAAGCTAGGTGCCCTGAGTTCAATTCTGTGCTGCCTACACCTACGGGAACAGGGAGACCACCACACTACACACTAGGCAAATACACAAGCACTCTGAGCCACTTAATCCCAGGACACGAGGTCCTAACCCTTGTAGAAGAGCTTCACTTCTGTGAAAATGCAGCTTCAGCGTCCATCCAGGTGATGTCAATGTAAAGTTACCAGTCAAATCTTTCTCACCAGGGAAAGTCAGCCTTCCAATTTACAAATTGCTTTTTAACTCTATCATCAACTGTTTTTCCTCTTTAATCTATGTAATGACATTCATTTTCCTCCTTTGCAAGAGGAAGTTCAGAAAACAAGATAGAGGACCTTTAGTGGTAACGATGTGGAAGCACAGGCAGAGCTGGAAAGCCCGGCCTCTTCAGTTAGGCACATCCAAAGAGAGATTCACGACTCATCTTCCCACTGTCTCATCAGAGCAGAGCACAGACTGCCTCTGAAGAGGCTTGCCACTTAGCAGCATAGTCCAAAGCAACTGTGCTTGTATCTACATATTTTCAGCAGAAAGTTAACATGACAGAGCACAGAGAAAAGCTAGGCAGGGATTCCAAAGCCAACCTGTACAACCCATGAATTTCATGACCATGAACAAATTATTAACCATCATTCCTAGCTTTCCTTCTCTGTGAAATGACAATTCCACAGATGTCAAACTGTGATTAACACAAGACAGAGGTGGGGATTGTATGGCAGATGCTTGTGATCCCAACACTGGGGCAGGGAGCAAAGTTGGGAGACCAGTCTGGGATACACAGTTATAACATGTATCAAAAAACTCTACAGCCAGGCCTGCTGGTATAAGCCTATAATCCAAGAGCCATAGCTCAAGGCCTCCCTGATTAACACAAGAAGAGACTCTGCCTCAAAATACTAGTAAAAAGGATATCAAGTGGCAGACTACCTGCTTAGCACATTCCTAGTACCACAATGGTAACACAGTAATAAAAAATAGGTAACATAAAAAGCCAAAAGTGACTCCAAAGATCCAGGTACAGGCAGCACCTGGCACACCACACAGTAAGACCAGCAGGTGGCTGGCTGTTTATGTGACTAAAGACCAATCCAAAGAATAAATTTAGTAGCAAGAGGTATACACAAGATGCTCTAAAGCTTTAACTGAGAGATATACTCAATCATCAAGCAAGCTGGACCTAGTGGAGCAGACCTATAATCCCAGCTACTCAGGCAGCTGGTGGCAGGCTCAAGTTCCAGGCCTGCCTAGGCAAACCTCGACTCCATAACAAGGGTAAGAATTTAAAGCGGGTTTGGGATTCAGCTCAGAGGTGAAATTCCTTCCTAACGAGTTCAATCCTAGGGCTCAATGCCCAGGACCACAGGGAATCTTCTCCATGCAGTACTTTGAGGAGGTGTGTGATAGTTTTAGACATAGGTATATGTAAGGAGTGGAAAGAGGCACTGACTGCACGAGAACCTGCAGTAAGAAAGCATTCAGCAGTCAGAGCCCTGACAGCAAGTCCTCCACCACTAGAAATGTGCGCTTATTCTACAGTGAAGGGGTGACTGGGTCCCAACGGGCATCCTACAAATGCTGAGCATCAGCCAACAGGACTCCACATTCTACAAGTTCCAATCACCTCATTCCCGGGCCTCATTCACTTGGCACTCCAGCACCAGTGCTTCCTGCAGCCCAGCAGGGAGGACATCAAACAGCCTACCCCACCTCCCCTGCCAAATGCTAGATCAACAAACTACAGCTTGCAGGATGACACACATAGAGCCTTCTAAACTCTGAAACATTAGGGCAGAATGTGAAAAATCACACAAAATCCCTATTTTCAATGACCCTGTCTGAAACTTTCACATTGAGCATCTATTGTGGACCTACCAATCAGAGGTGATACTCAATACAACTACGGGAAACAGGCCAGAACACGTGCCAGACAGACATGGCAATCAGTGAGCACTAACATGCTAGGTCCACACACCAGGACCAATGGAGAGGGTCTGCTGATATGCACATACATAGACACGCACATACACATCAAGCCCTGAAACTTCAGGGTCAATTGGCCAAGGCAGGAACAATGCCCATGCTACAAGCCCAAACTTCCCAGAACACCTCTGATCTGGACCTGGTTCTCACACTTCCAAGCAAGCTTTGAGTGCTCAGATCACAGCTCACCACCTCAGAGGCCTAGGACTGTAATACAGTTTTGGTTTCTTTGTAAACTCAGTTGTTAGATAAATGTTTTTGTTTTATTCCCAAGTGTGGGATTTTAGTTTAGGCTTTGGTATGACCACAGCTGATAACTGTCTCCTGCAGGACGAGGTCTTTGCCAGCTGGTAGGCCTGCCCCATACGGCACGGAGAGGGGACATGGTCTTAGACTCTTGAAGAAGATAAATAGGAGAGCCCAAAGAGAAAAAGTGCAGTGTGCAGTAGTGGCAAAAGGAGTGTAGCAGTTTGAAGACCCAGAGACAGAGGAGACTGCTTACTGCATTTGCTGTTGACATAGACTGGTATTGCCCCAGAAGAACCCAATTGAGCCTAAACAGTCGGGAGAAGTAAAGGAGTCGGTGCCCATTTCTTCCCGCTAACCTTCTTTCTCTTTTACCCAGGGTTAAGGGGTTGGTGGAAGGGAGGTAGAAGCTTCAATACCCCAAATGAAATAAGAGTTTAAAAGTGAGCATCATCACAGGACACCTGTTAACCTGCAACCACAGCACACACGCTATCTCCTAAGCAACTCTACCTAGGCTAAATACAGGAACCTGGGTTAGGAGAACAATGACCTCCCTCCAAGGCCCCAGTAAATTCCAACTCACCAGGCACATAAACAGAGGGGTTCTCTGACATGCCAGGCAGCGGCTGGTAGTCGTGAGGCCTTCGAATCTTCAACGACTGACCCTGGAAGATGATGCCATCAAAGGCCATGGCCTGGGTTGTCTCATCCACTGACCGGAACTGAAGGAAAAGCAGCAGTAGAGCTAAGGGTTGGGTAGGATGAGAACAGCAACCGCACCCAAAACTCTTAACTTCGCTCCCACTTATATAAACAAATGGCCTTGTACGAAACCCTGGACAGACAACGGGGAGAACTGTGAGATTGCTTCTAGACCGTCCCACTCTAGAGAGCAAACACAGTCATAAGTTCTGACAGTGTTGCAAAGGCCAGCATGAGAAAGTTAGGTCAGCTGAGCTGGGTGGCAATGACAGCCCAAGCTTTCGGATGAAGTAGCCCTGAAGCTGAAGTCTCCCAACCCTGATGGGCCAGTGCACACTAAAAGGGAACGCTCAAAAACCTCTTCGGCAGCTTACACCACATCAGCACCGCCAATGTGTTTTAAGAGTGTGGGCCCAGAGTTGAGTTAGGTCTTTACAGACAGTTGGAGTAACTGCCAAAAATTGTTACTTTAAAACATCTGGAGAGAACTGCCTCAGCCTAGGCCCCAAACAGGAAGAAGCATATTGTGCCCTCTGGAAGATCAGAGTAGCCTGAGCAGATTGGACTGGGCCAGAATAGTCTCAGATAACAATAAAGCAGGCACGGCCAAAGAGGCCTCGCAGGCAAGAGAGAAGGGACAAGGCAGGATGGGCACTGCGGAGCTCCTCCAGCAGCCAAGTGGGAAACCGGCTGCAGAGAAAGCACTCAGTGCAGGCACCATAGTCCAGCCCCACCATCCCTTACCCCGTCACTGGAAAGCTCACCTCCAAAAAGGCAAAGTTCTTGTCTTGGTTGATCTGCACAGCCAAGACTGGGTTGCCAGGGGCCTGAGTCAAGCCCCCCAAGCGCATCTGGGCGTTGAAGAAGTCCATCATAGCCTCCTGCAGAGGGAATAGGAGAGAGGGGAGGGCGGGGAGGGAGGTGGAGAGAGGAGGGGAAGGGTGAGAGAGGGAGACACAGAGGGGTTTGGGGGTAAGGGGAGAGGAATGAGGGAAGGGAGAAGGGGGAGGGAAAGGGACAGTGGAATATGGGTCAGGAGTGTAAAGGTCAATAGTAGGAACAAATGCAGGAAGAAGATGAGGAAACAGAGAGGAAGCAATACCAAAGGACAGGAGACAGGAGCAAATGGGCCAGACAGGACAGGCATGAGGGATGAGCCATGGACCCAAAAAATTAGGAGGAAAGTTATTCAAGAAAAGATGAAAGAATATGACAAGAGTAAGAAAAACATGAGGATGACACAAGGAAGAAACACCCGGTGCAGACAAGGCAGGAAAAGGCAGGAGAACAACAGGCAGGAAGAGAGAGACAAGCAGAGGGACAGGAAGGGAGCCCAGAGAGGCAGAACAAGGAGGAGAGTGCAGGGGCAGGGAGGAATGGATGAGCAGGGGAGGAGGGGGAAGGGCGGGAGGGGAGGAGAAAAGAGTGATGTGGAGGGATCTGGCCCTGGAGTCCGGGGGCTGGTTTATCAAATGTAGCAAAGTGCAGGTTGAGAAAGTCAGAATGGACCTTACTTGCCTTCAACGACGGTAGCAAACTTTTTGTTGCTACGAGGGATCTCAGCCCCACAATATTTCACTTTAAAGAGAAATGGAAACAACTCTTTGATCTCGGGATTCTCAGGGGTGCCACGGGAAGGGGGGTGGGGAGAGGGATGGGGGAGAGGAGCGGTGGGGAAGGTGAGGGAGGTCAGGGCTATCAAAAATAAAAGAACAGCGACCATGGGAGGGATGTGGGGAAAAGGATGTGGATAGGCGGCAGAAAAGGAGAGCATGTCAGAAAAACTGCAGGGACGTGCGTCTGTTTGTATGTGTGTCGAGTCTCCCTCTCTGTCTCTCTCCAACACGTAGGTACAATATGTAGGTAAGTACGTTATGTGTGTGTTTGATCCCTGGGTTGCTGGAGGAGGTTGGGGAAAGGGAGACGGGAGAGGGGAAGAGGAGGGAGGGAGGGGCCACCCCCAGCCCGGCCCCTGGCTGGCTCAACTCCATCCGTCCGTCTGGGAGGGGGCCGGGGGGTCTTGCAGGAACAGAGTCTGACCCGTGCAGGTTGGGGAGAGGGAATAAAGGGAGGGAAGGAACAGGGTGGGGAAACATGGGAGAGGGCAGGGGCAGGAGGAGGGCAGTACCTCAGTGATGCCAAAAGGGATATTGCCCACGTAGAGACGTCTGGCCTGTCTAGTCATCTGGCTCCCAACCACGGGTACAGGTGTTGGGGTCACAGCCAGACCATCGGGAGTCATGGTGGGGAGAAGGGCAGTGGCTGGAATCTGACCCGCAGCTTTAAAGAGGGTAAAATCCCATTAGCAACCAGGACTTCACAATACACTGACCCCGCTCACCCTCCGGCCCACTTCATCTTGAGGTCTTCCGTTAGCCAGGTCAACTCAACAGCAGGGCTTCACCCAATACCCACTACTAAGAATCCCGGCTCCCTAGGGGCCCAAAAAGGAGGATTTCTTCCCTCTTCCAGGAAGGCTGCCACACAATTTTAACCCCTACAACAGTCCATAGCAGGGAAAGGCCTACCTTGCATGGCCTTGTACTGCATTGGGGTGATGTGCTCAAAGCCAGGTGGTGGCACGTCCCAGTATTTACGCACCTTCTTCTTCTTCTCATGTCGGGGAGACCGACTGGGGAAGGGGGGAGCAGAAAATGGGGCAGGACAACCTCAGTCTGACCAACACTGGGCCTGCAAGTCCCCTGCCAGGAGCACCTCCCAGCCCTCCACACCCTCCCACAAATGAGCTCCACTGGCTCCAGGAGGGAGAGCTGGGCCTGGGAAGGGGCTGTTCCCCAGTGCTTGAGCCAAGGTGGGGATGCAAAGCAGGCAAGATGCACAGGTGAGGGAGGAGGAGGGAGCGGACATGGGGCACATGGGGCAGGAAGAGAAGCTCACATCAATCCACCGTGCTCCTCTTTAGCGCCTCTGGTCAAAGGTTTGCTGGGGGGGTAGGAGGGAAAGGTATGGGAGGAGTGATTGGGGACCTTTGTCTTCCCCACACAATACACCCCTCCAAAGTCACTGAACCCCAGGACTGCGGCAGGACCAAGGAGACAAATACACGCAGGCCCCCTCGGCCCTGCCAACCACCCTCCCAACCCTACCACTCCCAGAAAAGAGGAAGTAAGGAGAAGGAGCAGAGACTAGGCCACTCTATGGAGAAACTGAGATAAGGAAAAAAAGACTTCACTTCCCCACACTCCCTTACCTAGAAGGCATAGAGTAAGGGGAACCCAGGAAGGAAGATGACTCCCAGATCAACTAGGTCAACCACCCTGAGCTGTAAACTAAAGCCTGCCCTACTCCACAACTACCAGGAAGCAGGGAAGAAACAAACCAGTGCTAAGACAGCCCCAAACAGAACTAGAGAACAAGAAAAATCAATTGGGCCCTTAAAGACAGAAACAGCCTTGCCCTTAGAGGGGAGAAAGGAAAAAAAAAAAAAAAACCTCATTCCCTGTCCCAAGGAACTATTGTCCCCAGCAACCCACTGGCACTACCAACAGAGAAACTGAAGAAATCCCATAAACAGGGAAAACCAAATTCAAGGCAGACCAAGCAGCACCCTCACAGAGCAGCTACACAGACCCAGGCTCTGACAGGGGATCCAGCCAGAGGTCCCAAGAGCTCTAGTACCTTCGTCGTCTCCTGTCCCGAGAGGCACTGCGCTGGTCCCGGTTACGCCGATCTCGGCTCCGGCTCCTGCGTTTGCGGTCCCGGCTTCGAGAGCGGCTGTGGCTACGCTTCCGGTGCCGGTTCTCCTTGTCCCGTTCTGGACAAGTATGAGAAGAGATGGAATGAGTGAAGAGAAAAATGCAGGCCCAGCCCACCCTGTGCGTGCTGGTGGCTATGCCAAGACCCAGGGAAGCCACCCCCACCCCAAGGGAAGGGATTTAATGGAAGGAGACAACAGGCCTCCTGGGTCCATACCCAAGTCCCCAAGGACTCTGAAGGGACCAAAGGGACAGGGCCTGGAAATGCCCCCGGGGTGTAAGATACCTGAAGATGCTCAAGAGGAGCTGAGGAGCCAGAGAAGACAGAGGAAGCTGGCTCCTGGTCCCCCTCGAGGGCTGAGGGGCCTGACCCCAGGGTCGTCCCTGAGAGGGGCAGGGCTAGAGGCTGGGGAATCAAGAGACCCAATGATGTTTTCCTGAAGAAACCCAGCAACCCCTCAGGAAAAATCTCTGCAACCAGCTGGTGCCCACAGTCCCACCATCAGGCCCAATGGTCAGGTGCCAGGCAAGATCTAGTAACCCTAAGAAGTGAGGAAACTCAACTCCATCCCTTCCCAACCAGGTGAATAATGCAAGAGCAGGCACCCTCCAAAAGGGAGGGGCTTCTTTCTGGATGTACAGAAAGAAAAGATACCTCCCCAACACTTCAACTGATGGTCCAGAGTAGCCTCATCCAAACTTGAAGTCCAAACCACCAGACACCCCCATGCCTCACTTCCTAAAAGCCAAAGGCAGGATGGACTAGAATAAGAACCTGTGTCTTCATCATTATCTAGTCTGCTTCCTTAGCTCCACTGCCTAACAGAGCAAAGCCTTGCAAGAAAACCTCCAGAGCCTCGGAGGGCAAAGGCAAGCAGATGGATCTCTGTGAGTTCGAAGCCAGACTGGTCTACATAGCAAGTTCCAGGCCACCCAGACCTACATAGTTAGGTTCCGCCTTAAACAACAGCAGTATTCCCAGTCTACAGTCTGGCACCTCAAGACGGAGGCTAAACCATGATCACTTTAATGTATTTCCTTAATTCCAAGGGACCACTGATTTCTCAACCATCACACAGCTCCCCCACACACAGATGAACACAGCTAGGCGTGGTGAGGCACAACTATATTCCCAGCATGTGGAAAGCTGAAACATGAAAATAAAGAGAGTTGGAAGATAGTAAGTTAAATGAAGTCCTATCTCAAAAACATACTCAAAAGCTGTTAACAGGTGTATCCTAAAAGTACTGACTTCTGAGACTAGTGGTAATAAAAAGCCTCGAGAAAGATTTCAAAGTAGATTTTTGCATTGTGTCCTTTTCTGATACATAAGTAGAAAATTTTGAAATCTATCTTAACTCTGTAAATATTAATACTGAGGAAGGAACGCAGGAAAAACATATTTCTACCTCAATCTGCAGAGAGAATGTCTTCACTTGCATTTAATTATTACTACTTTAGAAAAGCTATGTCAGAAGCTCACACAGCAAAGGAAACTGAGGCATGAGGAGATCATGACTTGCTCAAAGCGCGACAGCTGCGAAACATTGAAGCCCAAATTGAAATTGTCGTGCCTGTATCTTAGGCACCAGGCTATTTTCTTGAGAAAAATCAGGCAGAACACTCACACCATTGTCGGGGTACAGCTACTGATGGCAAAGAATTTGCATGCATACACGCAAATAATGAAATAAAACACTCAATCAAGAGCTAGACAGAGGCAAGGACTGCACCAGGCCAGTCTGGCTCCACACCTGGAAGAAGGGCCACTTACAAATCCCCAACATCTTCCCTGCTGCTAAGTCTCAAAACAAGCAAAAACTCCAGAGATGAAGCAGAGACAACACCAGGTGCCTAGGACACAGACAAACCCCCTGGAGACTTAGGGAACTGAGGAGGGGGCTGAAGCTGAGAGATGCAGGGAGACTGGACCAGAGACAAACACAGACAGGAAGTGTGACAAGGTGGTAGAACTTTCTTCCAGCAAGGCAAGAACCTCCTCCCATATCCTAAATACTTGAGAGTTGAGAAAAGGAGCCTTCATTTGCTCAAAATGCTACACAGTAATTGTCTTACGTACACAGCTCCATCAACTAACCCTGGCGTGCCAGGTCTCAGGCCACTTCCAACACCAGCAGGGACACTGTAGAACTAAGTCATCTAAACTACCACAGCCTCAAAGGAGCTAAAGCAGCTCCCCTTGGAGCACAATGAACTAGCTTTGCAGCCAGCTCTACATAAAAGCAGGAACTTAGCTTTAACACTCAGTTTTCTCTTCCTTGAATGAAGGTCACAGCTACAACACTGAGGTCTCAAAGTCTTATGTGAATAACATTTGGGGCATCCACTCGCCCCATCCTTCTGTAACTCCAACACCAGGTCTATCTGAGCCATAGACCACCTATCTTCACAATAACAAATGTGGCTAATTATGCACTTAGCATAATCCAAGCCACACAGTAGATATACATGCTGCTCCATTCAATCTCAGCTCCAGCTTTCCACCAACTAGTGCCTGGAGCTTTTAAGAGAAAATAAGTATTCAAAATTCATGAGCCTCAGTTTCCTGCCCAATAAACTGGAAATTACTATGTCCTCAGAAGACTGTTATAAATAATGATTTACTTAAGGAAACTATTTAGAGCCAGGCAGGCTCTGGCAATGGCGACACACACCTTTAATACCAGCACTTTGGAGGCAGAGACAGGAGGATCTCTGAGAGTTCCACAAGTTCAAGGACAGCCACGGCTACACAGAGAAACCCTGTCTTGAGAGAGAAGAAAGAAAGAAAGAAAGAAAGAAAGAAAGAAAGAAGAAGAAGAAAGAAAGAAAAGAAAAAGAAAGAAAAAGAAAGAAAGAAAGGTTTTAACAAATTGCCTGTACATGGTAAGCCCTGAGTTTGATTTCAATTATAATCAGTATGTACCACCATTACTAATCCCAAAAGCCCAGACAGAAAGCAGCAACCATCAGCATACACGTGACAGACACAAACGTATTTAGCGTCATACCTACCAAACAGCAATGCAGGTATTCGAACCAGGTACATTCAACTCCTAAACCCTATACTCATAACCAGTACTCTACTCAAAGCAGTCCCAAGGGCACTCAGAAAGATTACTTCTTCCACGTGCACTGTGTTTCAGTTACTCTCTCAATTACACCTTCATTTCAAAGAATCCTCAAGGTGTCAATGGTTCTTTTAACACAACAGAGTTTAAGCCTCAAACTCCTAAAGGCAATTTAAGCCCTTAAGTCTCAAGCCAAAATACAAAACAAAAAACAAGACAAAAAAAAAAACACCCACGGCACTGACGTAGCTTGCCTTTCTTTCCGATTCGAATTCAGAGCATAGAATCCTATCTTAGGAGTACCTTCCTGCACTAACCCATTAATGGGTCAGATACCTCTTTCCCACTTGGTTGCCTACGTTCTGGTCCCTATAGATTGGGTCTAAGTGCCCGACTTTAGAATGATACAGGGTTTGGGGTTTGGCAAAAAAAAAAAAACAACCCACGGGTTAGGAATCGTTAGGAATATGGGAAACAGAGATTGTCAGTCGCCAAAGACCCCAAGGCATATATGATTTATGCTCATCGAGGGCACAAAGAATGCAGAGGCTTCCCCCCTTTGGCGGGCAAACAGGTGTCGGACACATTTTTATCTAAGGCGCCGCACAACTGGAAAAAAATCGAAAAAATATGAACAGGCTCAAAACCTAGAAGCACCGGGCGATTGCAGTGCCCAGTCCACGTGAAGGAAAAGGGGGGAGGGGGAAGAGGTGGCCTCACTACCGCCATTTTGGAAACAAAGGGGGCGTGGAGAAAGGAAAAGTAAGCCCGACCGGAAGCGGAAGTGCCAAGGCAGCAGAAGAAAAAGACAGGATCAAGAGACCTAAAATTCATCTTTCTCAAATAAAACAGTTAAAAAGGAGGGGGGGGGGGGAACCTCACGTAGAGAAACCCGAAGCGCTCTC
The DNA here is from genome assembly GCF_903995435.1 of Acomys russatus. Taxonomy (NCBI): domain Eukaryota; kingdom Metazoa; phylum Chordata; class Mammalia; order Rodentia; family Muridae; genus Acomys; species Acomys russatus. The sequence continues at coordinate 7,692,432 of NC_067155.1, read as the reverse complement.
AATGCGCAAACGCGACGCGACGCACCGCCTCCGCCGGGGACCACGTGGGCGCGGGGTGGGGGGGGGGGTGGATATTGCTGCGCGCACGCGCCCTGCGCCTCGCCCGCCACCCCTTCCCTCAGCTCAGAGAGGAGAAGGTCACGTGAGCGAGGCGCGCGCGGCACGGACAGGGTTGGGGGGGGAGGGCATCATGCGGCCCCAGGGAAGGGAACAAGGAGGGAAATGGCAGACGGGGTGGGGGGGGGGCACGAAGCGGAGCAAGAAGCAACCCCACAACCCCGGCGCCCTCACCTTGTTTATTCTCGTTGAGCTGCCGCTCGAACTCGTCGAAGTCGGACATGCTTAGGCGGCCGCGTAGGGCCCTGTGCAGCTCTCGCCTCGCCTTGCCGCCCGCCCGCTCCGGCTACTTCCGCCGCTGGCTTCGGCTACTTCCGGCCCCCCGCCGGCGCTCCGTCGCCTACCTAATCAAGCCCGCAAGCCCCGCCCCGCCCCGACTCCACCCCCTCGTCCCGCCCGCCCCACCCCCCCTCGAACTGCCCGGAGCTCAGCTCCGAAGCCTGTCGGCTATTTTCGGAGAGTAGACCCAGAAGTCTGCAGCGGCGGCGGCGGCGGCGGCGGCGGCTGCCCTGGAAATCACCCGAAGCGAGGATTTTTGCCAAAGTTTCGGTAACTTTTCGGAGACTAGCGTTTCAACGTTCGGAGGATTCCGTGTGTCCTCGCGTTCCCCTACGCCAACCCCCTCTAAAAATATGAGATTTTTTTTTTCCTACAACTCAAACCGTCTCAGTCTCTGGCTTCCTCTGGAGATTCGTCCCACCCCTCGCCGACCCTGTCCAGGCAGTCGGTCACTTCCAACAATCCTAACCGTCCAGGCCTTCGGCTCTTTCCGAAGGTTTCCAGCGCTCGCTCACGGCCCCTCAAGAGATTAAGCCCGATTCTAATCTTCGGCTCTTTCCGGAGGTTCCACCGGGTCACTCCGCCCCTTCCGGAGAATTTCGTCCCGTTCCGCCACTGCTTCGGGAAGGCCTCACGCTCAGGGGGAAAGTTCGGCTTTTTCCGCCATGGCTTCGGCTCCTTTCGGCTTCCAGAGCGGATCAGAGGTGGGCCCGAGAGCTACATTAGAAGAGGGGCGGGGTCTCGGCTCTTGGCACCTGGCTCTCTGGGAGAGAACGGAGGAAAGCCCGACCTCTCGGAAGGCCAGAGAAGGTGTGTGGGACACTAGCCGCCAGTGAGGCAAAGAGTTTTCGGGGCCGCTGCGTAGGTTGTTAGCGCGGCTCGGGGCGCCTGCGCACGGTGACTTCAGAGGCGGCGGGAGGGGTTTTTGCGCCTGCGTAGCGGTCTGAGGCACGTTTTCTCAGCGCTCGGGAGGAGCCGCCACTCTAAACCCACATTGCGCGTGCGCCGGGTCTGCCCTTTTCCCCCTCTCCCCACCTCCTCCCTCCCTCGCAGGCACTAACTCAAGACCGTTAAACTAGACCGCACTTTCCCGGTTGCCTTGGCGATGGCGTTAATCCGCCCACTCCCCGGCGCGTACCGCGCAAGCGCTGAACGTGCCACCTACGGGACTGCAATCTCCCTGACCCCTGGTTGGCTGACAGGCGGGCGGGAGAAAACGAGCCCGCACAGCGCCCCCTGGTACCTCCAGGAGACCCGCTCAGCTAAAGGTCATTGAGTCAGCGCCCCAGCCGCCGCGGCTTTAGAGTCAAGCTTCCCTTAAGAGTTTTTTTTTTGGTTGTTTTTTTTTTTTTTTTTTTTTCAGAAAAGAGTTTGCTGCCCTGCTTTCCGCCTATGCCTCCTGGGGCTAATTACACCCTGTCCTCCCCAAACTCTAGAGGTTCCTGCCTGAGCGCCCGGTCCCGGTCTCCGTGGCAACGGCCACCCCCTACCGGCACACACACACATCCTTTCCTAGGAAGACCTGGGACCCAGTTTATTGAAAATTTTCATGTCTCTTTAATTTAAATTCTCTGAATAATGCTCTGGCTTGTGGGATGCAGATGAGTTGGTTACTCCTGGCTAGCGAGGCCGAGCTGGCAGCCCTTGAGGAGCGTGGAATGGAGATGGGGTGCCTTGCCTGTGCGGCGGGGAGACAGGAAGGGCAGTCTTCTGGCCCTGGCAGCACCCAGAGAAGCCCGGCCTAGCCAGCGGTCTTCTGGCCCCGGGGAGGCGGCTCTCACCGCTTGAAGCGGTAGGTGATAGGCAGGAGAAGCTTGCTCTTTTTGAGAGCCTGCACCTTCTTGAGAGTCTCGTCGTCCAGCGCCAGGAAGCAGCGGCGGGAGTACTCGAGCAGGCGCTCCTTGGATGGGTCGAACTCTCCCACCTCGGCCAGCTTTTCTGGAGCCACGATGAGCAGCTCCGCGATGGGAGTGGTCAGCGCCACCGTGTTCCGGTCCACGCGGTGGTGCTCGAAAGCTCTGGACATGCTCTTCAGCTTCTGGAAGGTGCCCAGGATCTTCTTGTAGCGGCAGAGCACCCCATCAGCGTCCTTCACTGCAGAACCACCAAAAGGGCAAAAAAGAGGAGGACAGGGGAAGACACCCATGGGGGGGGGGCGGGAACCCAGGTAGAAACAGGAGGGCAGGCATGAGGAGGAAAGATGGGGTGAAAGATACAAAGGTTAGAAAGAAAATGAAAGTAAGGAAGGGAGGGGGGGAAAAAAGGAAGTGGAGACACATGAGCCCCATACAGGAAAAGAAGGGAGACAAAACGGAAAACAGAAGAGATCTGAACAAGAAATAGAGATGGACTAGGGGAAATTAAAGAAGGCAGCCCAGGACACCAGAGATATAGAGAGGCTATGCCATGTGTCCAGAGAGCCCCTTTCTGATGAGGAAACAGGATTAACTCTGCTGGTCGGTGTAAACCGAAATTTGAAATTAACTCAGGACCACACAGGGCTGTGATATGGAGTTGGGTCTAACTGTTCTGTATAGGGAAGTTAGGGCATCACTAGAACCCACGCTGCGTATCTGGGTGGACACCCCTCAGCACACCCACCCCATGTACCCACTCACCCCGCTGCCTCTCTCGAGCCTTGGGTTTCCCAAACCGCCTCCGGCCAGTACTTCCCTTCTGCTTCTGCCTCCTCCTTTCACTGGCACTGCCCTCTTCGGACACTCCGCTGAAGGAGGAGGCTGCGGACTCAGGGTCTGAGGCTTCCCCAACCCCAGCCCGGCTGTCCCCATCAACCCTCCGAGGCCCAGGCTTCATCCGGCAGTGGTCCTCTGGGCAAGAGACAAAAAAATGTACAGTGATACAATGTCCTACCACTACCCTGAAGGAGGCCAGGTCCTCAGGATGAGGACACAGTGAGCCCCCAAAATGAGACGTTAGCTACACTGAGTGGCATAAAGCCAGCTAGGATTCAGGGAACACTGGGTGCATTTTTCTAGGCTCTAAACTTGACTGAATCCGGTCCAGGGATTCGTGAAGACCTTCAAGTCTTTGGGGGCTTCTGAAGAGGAAACATATCCCAGGGGCCTCCAGATAATAGAGTCCCAATCCAGAGGCCTCTGGGTGGAGGATTGGCTATCAGACTCCTACAGAAGTCGGGGTTCAGTTTGGGTACTGGGGAAGGTTAACTCCCTGAGGTTCAGACTCAGGATTTTCAGAAGGATGGATTCCTGAGGAGAACTGGAGTCAGGAGGACTCTGCCAAGCCACACCAGGGCAAGAGTAGAGTCATGAGGATAGAGCTCTCAGGGTAAAACCCAAGATAGGTCCCCCAGTAATCTACCCCTCGAAATACCATAGGCCCTTTGCAAGGACGTTTGCCATTGTTAGCAATGAGAAAGCCTGCCAGCAGCTCAGCTGGATACAGAGTTATGACCTGAATACAAAGGCTAAGCTCTCCAAGACCTGAGCTAAAGATCTGAGGAAAGACAGCCCAGAGTGGGGAGTGTGCCACAAACAGCCGTCAGCATATTATTAAGGAGATGGGATCCCGCCTACCAGAAACGGTGCTACCACGATGCCAGTCCTAGGTTAGATCAAGGCAAGGTGGTGGAAACTGCCCAAGGACCCTGAGGCGGAGTGTAGGGGACAGCAGGTACTAAGACCCCAGTCTCTGTGAAATAGGACACATTAACCAAGAAGTATAGAACAGGGTGGTGGGAAGACAGGACCCCAATTATTTCCAGGGCACCTCTGATGGGTGGATAACTGTGCCATTCAGAAGTCCTGGGGTGCAGACAGGGCCCCTCTGAGGAATCCAACAGACTGCAGTGGGTCTACTGACAAGGAGATAAGGGACAGTTCCCCTAAGATGAGGAACCTAAGCTGGAAATCCAGACTCAGGAAGACAGGCCAAGTGCTTGAGGCTCATGGCTTATGGGACAGTCTGTGACAAGGCAGGAAATGAGAAGTCTTTGAAATCAGTAAAGAGATGGCTGGGGACCCTAATACAGACCTGGGCCTAAAGTGAAAGGGTAAAATGGCATTAGGTCCGCCCAGTTCTTGAGTTGGGTCTTGAATTGTGCAGGTTCTAGGGGGAACAGTGTGCCCCCACCCCCACCTGCATCCATCCGGGCCGAAGAAAATGAACTTGTCCAGTTGACAGCGCAAAAAGTCTCTCTCTTCCTCCAGGTCCTCAATGCGCTTCTGCAACCACGAGTTCCTCTCCAGGGCCATGTGCAGCTGGGCTTTAACGCTGTTCATCAGGGTCGGGGAGGTGGCCTCTGGAGGATCTGGGGAAAGCAGGGGTGAGGGGGGTGACGCCCCAGGATGAGGCAGTACCCCCACACACACACACAATGGCTCCAGTTCCTCCACACCCTTTCTCAGCTCACCCTCGAAATTTCTCCCAGAGGGACTCAGACTGTAGAAAATCTGTGACTCTAGGTGGGGTGCCTCTTCAAAGGGGATGGAGATGTTGAAGGTCTCTTCATCCTTCACTGGAGAGAGGCCAGCATAGGTCACGGCCTGGGCCTTTACAGACCACCCCCAACCACAGCTACCCCGTGGATAGAGGGAACCAGAATGTATGGCCAAGGGTGGGGACAGAGTTCCCAAGTGCCTCACTTGTCCGCCTACGGTGGTTTCGGTCATTCATAGCGAGGCTTCCTGCAGCCCCAGCAGCTGAGCCCTCAGAAGCGCTGGACAGAAACAGGTCATCAAATGTAGTCAGTCCCTGGAGAGGTGGAGTACTTGTTCCTCCAGAGTACAGAGGGATCACCGGCCTGGTGCCATTGTCTGGAGGAGAAAAGGACCCATATTTCTGGACAGAGACACTGAGGTTTCCAAAGTATGTACGGGGGGGGGGGGGCGGGATCAGCGAGAGGGCTCTTGGTTGTGAAGGAGTTCGGCCCTTAGATTCATTCATGGGGTGCACACCACAGGGACACTTTAGCCTGAATAGGAAAGCTCCTCACTATGGGCCAGCTCCAGATCCAAAGCCATAAATGGGAGGGAGAAACTGCCCCCTAACGTCCACGTATGGGGTTGGGATCCATTCTGCAAGCGTTCCTCTGACCCAGCCACCCATTCCTCCTACACTAGCGTAGGCGAGCAAAGCCCTCCCCCGAAGTGGGGGCTGGGTGCGTGCGCAGTGCGGGGGAGGTCAGCGTGGGTAGGCACCCCCGCCCTTTGTCCCACTAGTGGGAGGGGGCGACCGTGGCAAAAAAAAAAAAAAGGTCCCAGAGAGGGCAACCGGCATGAGGGTGTCGGCCATGGGCACCATTCCCCGCCCTTGGATGCTCAGGGTACATGGGCCAAGGCCCCGCTCTCACCCACCCGCGCACGGACTCCAGCCCTGGGACCTACGGCAGTGGTGGCGCCCATGCCCAGCGCCGGGGAGCGTCTGCAAAGTGTCGCAGAGAGAAGCGCCCACCCACCAGTAAGCGGGCGTAGCGGCAGAGGAGGGGGATTCTCGGAACTGGATAGCGGAGGGCGCAGAGTCGCGGGCACTTGCCGAATCGGGCCTGCAAGGCCTGGCGCTCCTCTTCCTAGGGCCCAGGTGAGGCCCGCCGTTTGTGCGGAGGTCGGGGCCGCACTTGCGCGATAGCCCCTTGCAACACGCCAGCCCCCACCCCCACCCCCGCCCTTCCCAAAGCCTAGGCAGGGATCCTCATGAAATTCTCATCCTGCACAGCTGACGCGGTTCCCGGGGTCCTCCAGGTGAGTGGCTATGTGCCCAGTGGGCCTAGGAAAGTCGGAAGGTATGAGGCAGTAAGGAAAATTGAAGCGAAACTTGAGTCCTTAAGGAGCTCGCTCGTGCATGCACACCTCCAGCCCTAGATGCCTCAGGCAGGTGTAACCCCCACCCCACCCATGGAAAGGTTTAAGGGAATACGAGGTCCAGGATGTGAGAATAGATTGTGTGGTGGCTACTTCTCTGCAAAGAGTGGGTCAGGGCTCCCACTGTAGCTGCCCGTGCAACAGCTGCATTCCAATCCATGCCGCCTCGTTCCTCCATAGCTTCAGTTCACTCACCTGTTAAGGGAGAAGTTACTCTCTAGGGTATTTGCGAGGATGCAGTGGTGTGACGTACCAAAGGCTCGGCCCAGAGCAGGACCGTCTTGGGGCTTAAGATCCAAGCGCTGTTGGTATTATTTGAAGTCAGACGGTGGAACAGAAAGAAGCACAGCCTTTAAGACACTCCCCCTCTCCCTTCCGCCCCAAAAGAAGCCCTGTAAAGAAGCTGACTGCATCTGGCACAAGACAGGTAATGAAAAGGGACGGAGAATACATATTTATTAGACCTGCAACAAGGTTCCACCTGCCTCACCGGTTCACAGGCTGCACCCTTTGGGGATTCTGAAGCCCTAATGGAAGCATGGCTTAAACTAACCTTGCAGCCAAGAGACTAAGTCGCTTACTCTCACGCTTCGCTTTTACAAATAAACTGCAACCTGGATCAGCAAGTCCAGGGGGAACCACCTGCCCTAGATCAGAGTGCCCTGTGCACACTCAAGGTAACTACCGTTAAAATTGTTCCACGTGTGTGTGCTGTCCTTACGTTCTGAGTTGCTATTGGGGAGGGGGGGAGCCCGGGCAGTGGTGGGGCATGCACTCGGGAGGTATAAGCAGCTGAGTCTCTGAGTTCCAGGCCAGCCAGGGCTACACTGAGAAACCCGATCTCGAAAAACTTCTTTTTAAAAAATGTGGATTGCAATTTAATTGCGGAAGGGTCGGGTTCAGACTCTTATTTCCAACAGTGCTGAGAATGTGGCTCCCTCTGTAGGATGCCTACCATGCACAAAGCCCTGATTTCCAGCTCTCAGGAAGTGGAAGTACGATCACAAATCTAATGGCACCCTGAGCGACATTATAACTGTCTCAATAAATAAGGTTTGGGAGAACTGAAGTTGGCCTAACTCCCAGAGGAGGAAGGCAGACTCATCCATTCCCCAGTCAAGGTTCCAGGTGATGAGTGCAAACTAAGATGTCTCAAAAATAATAATAATAATAATAATAATAATAATAATAATAATAATAAGTACTAACTGAGATGGGGTGTTTGTTGGGTGTCCAGTCTAGGGCGCTACCTTCAGTGTCAGAAGAGACTTCTGACTACCCACCAAAACTTCCAAGGCAAGAGTTTTCCCAAACAGCATTGTCCTCCATTCAGGACACCGGAATAATACATATCCCAAGTGTTCAAACTGCAGGGCTGTTCTCTATGAGGCCTCAGTCCCACCATAGCTCCAAAGCACTCTGACGCACTAACAGCTCAAAGACTCTTCAAGGCAAGGCTGGGTTTGTGTCCAGGGCCTTGAGAGCCAGGCTGCAACCCAGGCCAGTGTCTGAGAAACTCAGGAATCCCACAGTCTTGATGTCTCTAGGATCAGCAGTTCATGGATGCTTCCACCTAGTGTGCTTCTGTAGTGCGTTCGGCTTGGCCAAGTGGCACAGGCAGAGCTGGCACTGAAACAGGCGTTCCCAAGTGCACACAGCCCGAATCCCGGAAGCAGCCAGGGCAGAGCGAGCAGCTGGCTATGCGCCCCCCATCACTTGCCCTATTAGTGGAGTGGTGCCAAGCGAGGTGGCTGGCCCGCTTGAAAGCCTTCCCACAGGTATCGCTTTTGAAGGGCTTCTCCTCCGAGTGGGTGATGGTGTGTCGCTGAAGGTAAGACATGTACTCGAAGACCCTAGGGCACACCGGACGGCTGTAGTACTTTTTCTGAACCGAAGTCCCATCTGCCCTGTGATCCTCACCCACAAGCTCTGTGTAGAAGACACCCTAGGTGTCAATGAGAAGATAGTGGTTGGGACCTGGAGGGGACAGAGTCTGTGAAGAAGGCACAGGTTCTGGAGACCCACCTGTCTGACCCACGGCCTCAATATAGGAAAGCTACGGGGGTATAGGGGAAGATGGCAGCACCAGCCTTCATAGATGGAAATGGGGCCTGGTGGGTGGGAAAGACTGAGGATGGAACTGGAGAGAGGATCACGGACTCTGTCCTTGGTGTGTGTTCTGTCCAAGGTCCTCTGCGTTCTTCCTATAAGGCCCCTGGGGTCTCTACTGTCTTCTGGGCTCCAGTACCCACTGTATTCACGCAGAGTGAATTTCCCTCTGTATGCAATCAAGGCCTCAGTCCCCTCCCCCTGTGCCCTTCCCGGTCCCCCAGCGGCCATCCTTCAGGACACCTCGTGGCTCCCAGGACTCTCCCGCGCTCTGGCCACCACTGGAATCTAGAAGTGGGTCCATCCGCTAATGCTATGTCTTGCTTCTCCCGTTACACGCCTCCCTCCCCCGAAGTTCTTTCTAAGCCAACGACCCCAGTCTCTGGCGACTTCCCAGGCAAGTTCTCCAAAAGCTGCCCACTGGGACACCTCCCTCTCCCCAGCCTCTCGGGGCCAGGCATTGCAGGATAGCCCGGGTTGCCAACCCATGGTTGTAGGCGGCAGAGGGACCAGGGACCCTCAGCTACCTCCTGCACCTGACAGTACCGGGTTTGGGAAATACAGAACCAGGGAGAGGCGAGGGGCCTTAAAGAGGACGGAGAGGGCCGGTCGCCTAAGCATCAGAAAACAGCTCCGGTTGGAAACGCGCTTCAAACACAAGGTTCCTATGTTGTAGCAATCCGCACCCAATCTCCCTTCTCCCAATATTCAACCCACAGGCAAGTAAGAGCCCGAGAATGAAGAACGGAATGTTTATTGGGCAAAGAATGAGGGATCGTGGGCATTAGAGGGCAGTACAGAGATGATCCTGACCGTGCCAGTGCTTTTGTCATGTATTCCACGAGGACCTCACCACTTGGAAGGGGTAGAAAACCAAGACTCGGGAGAGGTCGTAGGTAGCACTTGCAAAGGCTTACACAGCACAGCCGGACTGAAGCCCAGTTCTAACTGACACCCAGGCCCAGAGGGGCAACAACTTTGGTCTACATCACACAGCTAGACGGGGGAGAAAAAAAAGACAAAATGATATTTCTCTTTGAGGATAGGTGGGGAAACTGAGGCCTAGGGTAAGGCAGTAACCTCAGCAACACTGGGGAATGTGTGGGAGTGAGGCTGTGTGGGTCAGACGTGGTGGCCCAGAGAGGGCAGGGCCGAGCTCGGAGCTCAGTGCAGGCGCACGTGCTGCGCCAGCTCCGCGGCGTCCTGGAAGCGGCGTGGACAGAGCGGGCAGGTGTGCGGCGGGCCAGCGCGCGCGCGGTGGGTGGCACGGTGCCGCGACAGGTGGCTGGAGCGCTTGAAGGCTTTGCCACAAGCACCACAAGTAAAGGGCTTGAGGTCCGAGTGCGACACACGGTGGCTCTGCAGCCGCAGAGGGCTGGCAAAGACACGAGCGCACTCTGGGCAGCTGTAGCCCTTGCGAGGACCTGGCTCTCCCGGAGTCGCCTCGCGCTGCGGCGGACCCCGAGGTTCCTCCTCCAGCTGCACCGTGTACGTGTAGGGGACCCCGTTGGCGTCGATGAGCAGGTGTCGGCCCAGCCGCGGTGGCCGCGGCCCCGCCACCGAGGAAGAGGTGGAGGAGGGGCCTTCCGCCTTGGGGAAAGGGGGAGTCTTGGGGGGCGGTGGGTCCATGACCTCCGGAGAGGAGGACCGAGGGTGGGGTGGCCGCGGCGGCAGCAGCAGCATCTGGAGCGGCAGCTGGGAGCGGCGGAGGGAAGAGAAGTTAAGATCCTCTCTTTCAGAAGGGAAAAAAAAATCCTAAAAGGGAAGGTGTTCCGATTCTCTGCCCGACTCTGTGCTACTGACCTGCCTCCCTACAAAGTGAAAACTGACTTCAGTCCCCATCTCTGGGACTCTTTGGCAACGCCTCGCTCCACCCGACTCGGGTTAGAACCTTGGACGTCCTCCGGATTCCCTCCACCCAACCCCCTCACCGACCACCGAAATCTATCTCCAAGTCCATTTCTCTTCTTTTCAGTTTAGGTCCTCTGTAACTTTACATTCCCAGGCCCTAGTGGCCTCCGAGATTTGTCTTCCATCTACCCTTTGCTCTTTCTCAAAGCTCTACTCAAGCCCTGGCTTAGTGCTCTCCCTCAGGTCCCTCAACACCCTGGCGGTAGGGGATCTCCATCCCCACTCGATGCCCGTCAGAGCCTCCCCAAGCTCCACAATTGGCGTAACCTCAAGTTTCCTCCCTAGATGCTTAGCCAGTCCCACTAACCCAATTCCCCACTTTCCACTTGGGGCTCTTTTATGTCACCCTCACACTCTTCACTTAAAGGTCTCGCCATTCTCTTCCCACTCGGGAAACAGCGGCCTGCCTCCTCCTATATGCGCCCCCATCTTGTTACATTCCATCCACCAGCATCCTCAACGCCCCCACCCCCCCCCCCCAAAGTATCCTGACATCTCCGTTTCTTTCTCCATCGCCGCTAACACCTCGGAGCCTCCTCCCACCCGCAGTCATAGACACAGGACCTTCTGGTTGCCCGTTCCCACACCAGCTCTCCCTGCCTTGGTCCCCTCCTCCCTAGATACTGCTGGCATCTCTTGTCTCTCTTCTCCCCGAGTTAAATGATGCATGGCCCCTCGCCTAGGGACCTCTAGCAGCCCTGGTCCTTTACACCACCTCGTCCCGTTATATCCCCTAGGATCTTCCCACTCTCCCGGCTTCTGTAAGGTGTCTTGGCCTCCCGACGCCCTCGTTCTTGAGCTCTGGGCGTCGCTTTCCTCGCCTCACCGTTCCGACCCACACCCAGAACCCTGCCGGCCTCGCGCCCTGCCCAAGCCAGGCTCCTCCCTCCATCCCGGCCCCCGTACCCGGTGCAGCAGCCTCTCGGGTCCGGGGGAGAGCAGGGCCGAGGTCCCCGACGGACCCGGGCTTGCCCTGACAAGCGCCGCAGCGGGAGCGAGCTTCCGGGCAGCTCCGGGCCGTCGGCGCCCGGGACGCGGGTCGGGGGGCGCAGGGGCGAGAGGGGCGACGGCGTCCCTGGGAAAGAGCGCCGTTCAGAAACGCCCGCTCCACACACGAAGGTTCCGACGCTGGAGTCGGGCCCCTCTAGTGGGAGCGCGCGGTGGGGGGAAGGGGGAGCTTGGTGCGTGGCCAACGAAGAAGGGACCTGCAAAAGAGCAGCTCCCAGCTGCGTGCCTCCATCCGTTCCGTTGCTTAGAGAGGCCGGTAAACTGAAGGCTTGCAAACCACCCCTAAAGAATTGCAGTGTGCAGCTTGTCATCTTTCCCCCTGCCTCCCCTTTCGGCTCAAGCAAAGCCACTCAAGGCAGCTAGTTAGAGAAGGGTGTTTCTGTTGCGTGAGTGAGGTCCAGAGACCAGACCTTTGCTCTGGTATTGCACGCGCGCAATCCTCACATTCTCATAAAGGAGAAAACCAATGCCCAAAGGCATTGCCAGATTAGGTAAGGTATATGTGCTCCGCTGAACATACAGAGGGAAACAGGCTGGAGAAGACCAGATACTGACCACAGAGAGGAAAATGTGGTATCCCCCTCGCCCCCCGAGCATATGGGAAATCTGAAACCTGGAGCTGGCTAGGTACAGGAGTAGGGACAAGGCTGAAGGTATAGCTCAGTCGATAGAGTGCTTATCTAACATGCATCTGGGTTCAATCCTCAGCGCTACATAAAACCAGGTGCGGCAGCTTGAAACAGGAGAATTAGACGTTCAAGGTCATCCTCTGCAACATAGTGAGTTGGAAGCCATCCTGTGCTCAAAACAACTGTGATTCTTGCTGGTGACCAGGTGGGCAAAGTAAAGCCCAGAGGAGACCAGACATTCCTAGGTAGAGGCATGGGAAGGTTTCTACATCCTATTGAATACATGGTGAAGCTGAGACTCAGAGAAAGCCAGACATAGCCACACATGCAAGCGAGGAATGGAGGGCAGTGCTGTGGAGGGCACCAGCACCTGCTGTCCAGTGTAGCTGGTGCGCCGGGCTCTTCGAGGAGGGCCTGAGCATCCAGTGTTCGTGGAGTGACGCTGCAGCTGAGGCCTGGGTCACAGAGGACGATGCATATTTGTAAGATGCACTCTGGAGCCGAGAAGCAATTAGGGGAGCTTGGGAACCATCTAGGGCAAAGTCCTAAATCCATGTACTGGAAGTTTGGAGGGGGCAACAACTGGAAATAGCCGAGGGAGAGGAGAGTTAATCTGGCGCCTAGCCCTTGGACTCCCCCCACCCCCAAAGAGTGGGTGAGCCCCCCGTTGCAGAGTTATCCAACATCTTTCCATCGGTGGCAATACTATAATTTCAGGGAGCTGTAACAAACTCTGGGTGCATGAAGCTTTTAAGCGCTAGTGCTTCTGGTGCCCTGAAATATAGAACTTATTCATGCCTTAACTAAGATTTACCCTATGGGACAGTTATGAACTTTCTTTTTTCTTTTTGAGGCAAGATCTCAAGAAACCTAAACTGGCTTCAAATTTGCAAGGTAGCCTACGATAACCTTGAACTCTCTCTCCCTCCCTCCCTGTCTCTCTCTCTCTCCCTCCCTCTCTCTCTCTCTCTCTCTCTCTCTCTCTCTCTCTCTCTCTCTCTCTCTCTCTTAATGTATACAAGTGTTTTGCTTGCATGTATGCATGTGTATCACATTGTGCTTGGTGCCCTTGGAGGTCAAAAGAGAGCATTAGATTCCCTGGAGCTGGAGTTAGGGTGGCTGTGAGCCATCATGTGGGTGCTGTAACCTGAACTCAGTTCCTCTACCAGAGCAAAAGAGTTCAATCCTGGGTGACCCACATAGTGAAAGGAAAAAGCCAACTCCAGAAGTAGCCTTCTGAGCACCATGTGCATCCATAGGGGCGCACATAAACGAATATTTTACATTAACGCAGGAAAAGGGGTAGAGGCACAGTAGGAAATATCAGTTAGTGGATGAGTGGATTTGATCACTCAATCTAAAAGTCAAGTATTGTATTCTCCTTTTCCTTCAAAAAATACTTCTGTTGGCTGGGCGTGTTGGCACACGCCTCTAATCCCAGCACTCGGGAGGCAGAGGCAGGCGGATCGCTGTGAGTTCAAGGCCAGCCTGGTCTACAAAGGGAGTCCAGGACAGCCAAGGCTACACAGAGAAACCCTGTCTCAAAAAAAAAAAAAAATTTAAATCCTCCTCCAATGTCCTCATCACCTCTCTCTCTCTCTCTCTCTCTCTCTCTCTCTCTCTCTCTCTCTCTCTCAAAGCCAGACAAATAGTGTTCATCTTCTATCAAATCTATGTTCTGACATGTTCCACCGTTGTTGGATATTTTTGTTTTGTTTTGTTGGGTTTGGGGGTTGTGTTTTTTGCTTGAGATACTATATAGCTCTGGCTATCCTTGAACTCACAGTGTGGACCAGGCTGGCCCCCAACTCACAGAGATCTGCCTGCCTCTGCCTCCTGAGTGCTGGGATTAAAGGCGCGTACCACCCACCATGTCTAGCCCTCTGCTCTGATTTTGAAGTCCCATTCTGGTTCCCCTCTCACCTGAACCCCAGTACCAGCCTTGTCACTAGTACTCCAGCCTCCAACTTGTCTCCCCAAGTGGCCCAATGAGGTTCTTCAAACAGCTGGACTGGATGGTACAGCCACACAGGACTGGAGGGATAGCTTAGCAATTAGAGCACACCAGGCTCTTCCGAGGTCCTGAGGTTGGTGGCCAGCAGCCACTTAGGGTGGCTCACTACCACCTGTACCTTCCCACACCAAGGAAACTGGCCTCTGAGAGCACCTGAACACAGGTGGCACACACACACACACAGGGAGAGAGAGAGAGAGAGAGAGAGAGAGAGAGAGAGAGAGAGAGAGAGAGAGAGAGAGAGAGAGAGAGAGAGAGAAATCTAAATCAATGGGCAGCAAGCCCTTTCAGGGGCCCCACTGGCCTCACAGCCAAGTCCAGGTTCTGCAGCCTGAAATGCGAGGGCCCTTCGTGAGACAGATGCAGCCACATCTCCATCTCATCCCTCACCTGGTACCCCAGCTGTGCGAGGCATCTCACGGCCACCTGGCCAGAGCTTGGCTTTGCACGGTTCCTCGTGAAAAGTACTAGGAAGACTGGTCCTCCAACTCCCATTTAGGTTCTGTGTGCCGGACCACAATAAAACAAGCCATCCTTTCCCGTGTTGGTGGGGGCCATCAAATCCTCTCAGAAGAGTCAAGATGAATCCGCGCAGTTGACGGCGCCCACCTTTAATCCCAGCACTCGGGAGGCCCAGGCTTGCAGATCGCTGTGAGTTCGAGGCCAGCCTACAAAGCGAACCCAGGACAGTCAAGAATACACAGAGAAATCTGTCTCGAAAAACGGGGGTGGGGGGGAGAAAAAAGAAATACACAGAAACTTTACTGGGGTCTATGCCTTAAGTTATCTGGGCCTGCAACCATCTCCACTGCCTTGACACTAGGTGGCGCTCTGAACCCAGGTTCACAACAATTTTCTTGTTGCCTTTGAGGCACATACAATAAGTATGGGTGTAGCCAGGCGTGGTGGCGCACGCCTTTAATCCTAGCGCTCGGCAGGCGGATCACTGTGAGTTCAAGGCCAGCCTGGTCTACAAAGGGAGTCCAGGACAACCAAGGCTACACAGAGAAACCCTGTCTCAAAAAAAAAAAAAAAAGTATGTGTGGGGAAGTGTGACAACTGCATTGGGTCTGTAGATTAGTTTCAGTAATCACAGCCATGTCCGCAATATTAATTCTGTCAGCCCGTTGTCTGGTCCTGTGCACTCATGACGTCAATGGCTTAAAAGTTTTCACTGGATTAGGTTTACATGCAGGGAGAACACTGTATACATAATAAATAAATCTTTTTTTTTTTAATGTCCCACAAACTTGCCTACTGGCCAATATACTAGAGGCATTACGCCCTGCCCCCCAGCCCCATTTTGGTTCCCTTTCTCAGAGTACTCTCTCTAGGTTGCGTCAAGTTGACAAACCAAGAAATGAGAAAAGAAAAGCAAACAAAGAAATTGGGCAAGGTGACACACACCTTTAATCCCTTGGGTGTGTGCACCACAACAGCCAATTGAGATGGTAGGGGTGGTGGCGGCGGGGGCGAATGCCTTTAATCCCAGCACTTGGGGGCCATTTTTTGTTTTTGATTGATGACAATTGTGGGAGGGCTCAGCCCACTGTGAGTAGTATCATCCCTGGGCAAAAAGTCCTGAGGTGTATAAGAAAGCAGACTGGGCCGGGCGTGGTGGCACACGCCTTTAATCCCAGCACTCTCGAGGCAGAGGCAGGCAGATCGCTGTGAGTTCGAGGCCAGCCTGGTCTACAAAGTGAGTCCAGGATGGCCAAGGCTACACAGAGAAACCCTGTCTCGAAAAACAAAAAAAAAAAAAAAAAAGAAAGAAAGAAAGAAAGAAAGAAGATTGAAGAGTCAACAGGAATCAAGCCAATCGGCGCCCTCCTCCCTGGCCTGTCCTTCAGTGCCTGCCTTGAGCTCTGCCTTGACTTTCCTCCACGATGCATGAAGCAAAGCCTTTCTTCCCTAAGTTGCTTTCGGCCATGGTCTTCATCATTGTGATAGAAAACAAACTAGAACAAACCCCAAGCCAATTGAACAGAACTTCTCCGTACAGTGTCGCAAGGAACTCTCTCCTTGGCCTAAGGGGGGCGACAAAGTTCAAAATATCAAAATGTTCCCTCCATTTTAACAAATGGTGAGATTCAAATTCAAAGGCTCAAGGATCAGGGCTGGAGAGATGGCTCGGTGGGTAAACAGTCTTGCCGGCCAGCCTCACAGCCTGCGTTTGACCTCTGAGAGCCACGTGATGGAAAAAAGAGAACCGACTCCTGCAAGTTATCACCTGACCTCTGCAAGCACACCTGGCATGCCTGACCGCACAAACGCATACACACATACACAAATAAAATTACATGTATTTTTTTGAAGATTTATTTATTTATTATGTATACAGTGCACATTAGATCACATTATAGATGGTTGTGAGCCACCATGTGGTTCCTGGGAATTGAACTCAGGACCTCTGTAAGAGCAGTCAGTGCTCTTAACCTCTGAGCCATCTCTCCAGCCCCCTTGTTTTGTTTTGGTTTTTTGTTTGTTTGTTTGTTTTGTTTTGGTTTTTTGTTTTGTTTTGTTTTGTTTGTTTGTTTCTTTGTTTGTTTTTTGAGGCAGGGTTTCTCCATGTAGTCCTGTCTATCCTAGAACACTCTCTGTCTGTCTTTGTCTCTCTCTCTCTCCATCTCTCTCTCTCTCTCTCTCTCTCTCTCTCTCTCTCTCTCTCTCTCTCTCTCTCTCTAGACCAGGCTGGAACTAACTCACAGAGATCTGCCTGCCTCTGCCTCGCAGGTGCTAGGGTTAAAGCATGCATATCTGTGAGTTTGAGGCCAGCTGGTCTAGAAAGTTTCAAGATGGCCAGCACACCACCAATGCCTGGCTGGCTCTCACATTATATTTGTCCCCTCCTCTGCAATGTTCCCTGAACCTTGAAGGAGGAAGTGACGTAGATGTTGCAGTTATGGCTGAGCATTCAACCATCACCTTTCACTATGACCAGTTCTAATCCTCTGCAGTTACCAGTGCCCTCTGCACAAGCACCTCAAAGCTGACAGGAGCAACAAACATGCTTTCGGGCTTCGCTTGTTTGAGAGGTCTCACTGTGTAGACCAGGAAACTCACAGGTATCCGCCGGCCTCTGCCTCCTGAGTGTTGTGATTAAGTAAACATGGTTTTTCAAAAGGCAACTTGATGGTCAAATAATGTCCACCTAACAAAGCAATAGCAAGACCTTCCACACTGAGGTCTATGACATTCCTAGCCAGCCATTGGCTTTTTTTGTTTTTGTTTTTGGTTTTTTGTTTTGTTTTGTTTTTGTTTTTGTTTTTCGAGACAGGGTTTCTCTGTGTAGCCTTGGCCATCCTGGACTCACTTTGTAGACCAGGCTGGCCTCGAACTCACAGCAATCCGCCTGCCTCTGCCTCCCGAGTGCTGGGATTAAAGGCATGCGCCACCATGCCCGGCCCCCAGCCATGGACTTTTGACAGAGTTTTCTGGTTAGTTTAGTGAGAAGGTTGGTTTCTTTTTTTTGTTTTATTTATTTATTTATTTATTTATTTATTTGGTTTTTCAAGACAGGGTCTCTCTGTGGACTTTCTTTAAAAAAAAAAAGATTTATTTATTATGTATATTATGTATATAGTGCTCTGCCAGTGCATGACAGAAGAGGGCATTAAATCACATTATAGATGGTTGTGAGGCAGCATGTGGTTGCTGGGAATTGAACTCAGGACCTCTGGTAGAGCCACCAGTGCTCTTAACCTCTGAGCCATCTCTCCAGTCCAGAATGTTGGTTTCTTTAAAAACCCAGTTACGTTATGTAATATGCTTTTGTTTTAATCCCAGCTGTGGGATAAGAGGCTGCGTCACAGGAGGTGATTATGCTTTGCCTCGTGCACTAGCAGGGGCGTGACTTTGCCATCCGAAGATAGTTGGCATTTAGAATTCTGGGAACTTTTCAGAGGGGATAAATGCCAGAGCCCAGCGAGGAGCCAGAGGTGCTCCAAAGAAGAAGTTGCTGCTCCTGATCGCGGTTGTTGCAGTTGTGGCTGTTGCAGTTGCAGCTGTTGCAGTTGCGGCTGTGGCAGTTGCGGCTGTGGCAGTTGCGGTTGTCGCAGTTGTGGCTGTTGCGGTTGCGGCTGTTGCGGTTGTGGCAGTTGTGGTTGTGGTGGTTGCGGCTGTTGCAGTTGCGGCTGTTGCGGTTGCGGCTGTTGCGGTTGCGGCTGTTGCGGTTGTGGCAGTTGCAGTTGTTGTAGTTGTGGCTGTTGCAGCTGCGGCTGTTGCAGTTGCGGTTGTTGCAGTTTGATGAGAAGGAGAAGTTGGAGATGTCGTGGTGACAAAGATTGGACTTGCCCCTAGGAACCCAACACCCCGAACCAGCAGGAAGCGGTCTAACCTGTCGAGGTCTCTGTCCCCTTTCCTTTCCAACCTTTTTTCTCTCCTACCTAGCGTAGAGGGGTTGGAAGGGAGGTAAAGGTATAAGAAACCGAATAAAATAGCTTCGCAACACATAATACCTACAGTTTAGTTTTGTCTTGTCAACTTGACAGAGCTAGGGTCATCTGGAAGAGGGGCCCTCAACTGAGAAAATGCCCCCATCAAACTGGTCTGTAGGCAAGTGTCTTGGGCACTTTCTTGATTACTGATTTGATATGGGAGGGCACAGTTCATTGAAGATGGCGTCACCTGTGGGCAGGTAAACCTGAGGTGTATAAAACAAAACAAACAAACAAACAGGCTGGGCAAGCTATGAGGAGCAAGTAAGTAGCAACTGCCCATGGTCTCTGTTTCAGTTCCTGCCTCCGGGTTCTCTCTCTGTTTGTGTTCTTGCCTTGGTGTCCCACAGTGGTGGACTATGGTAAGAACATGTAAGCTTGGGCTGGAGAGATACCTCAGTGGTTAAGAGCACTGCCTGCTTTTCCAAAGGACCCCGGTTCAATTCCCAGCACCCACATGGCAGCTGGTGACTGTCTGTAACTCCAAGACCTGACACACCCTCACACCAATACACATAAATTAAAACTAAATAAAAATATTTTTTAAAAAAGAACATGTAAGCTCAGTGAACTCTTTTCTCCCCAAAATGCTTTTGGTCAGAATGTTTTACCACAGGAATAGAAATCCAATTAGGACACTGGGTTTACCAGATGTGGATTAACCTCCTGCAAAATGGGCCTCAACTCCGATCAGAAAGTAGTTTCTTATCCCTGTTACAGAGCTACCCCTGTTGCCCTGCACATCCTGTCTCCTAGGTCAGTAGTGTTGTGCACAAGTCCTAAAAGTTGATTTTTAAAGGCTGGAAGAATGCAGTGTAAGAGCACATGCCTAGCAGTCTTTTTAATTACACCTTATTTTCTGTGTGTCCATAGGGGAGTGGGGAACATGCATGCCACCGAGACAGGTCTGGGGAGGTCCTGGGACAACTTGGCGAGAGTCCATTCTCTCCTTCAATTTTATGGGTCCCCGGTAATGAGCCTCCTCCAGTCATCAATTGGGCTTGACAGCAGGCACCAGCCCACAGCCTTAGCATTTTTGAGGCTCTGGTCCAAGGTAAGCTGAACTCCTGGAACAATCACAGTGTTCAGTGCCTTAATACAACAAATGTTTCCGTGAAAATGTTATGCATCCAAGGTCAACCAGCATGTTTGTGATGACTGCAGTCACTCTGGAACTCGGCCTGATGGGAGTTTTACTTCTACCACTGTTCCCTAGCAAAGAACAGGAGAGGTGGAAAGCTTATGGGTGTCTCTGAGGCTTGTACTGTGTGCCCAAAGGGACACAAAATGCTATCATATATATGTCATTTAGCCAAAGAAAATCGCATGGCCACCACATGTAACTTCAAGCAGAGGTGCCATTGTATCCCCACCCCCAAGAGCAGCAACCTTAGCCTTGATGAAAATGTTCAGGGTCTCCTGGTCTGCACAAGCAGATGGTGCATTAAGGCACTCCCATATCTCTTTTCTGGCTCTTTCCACACGCTCCTATACAGAAAAGAGAGAGGGATGGAGCTGGGCATGGGGTGCATGCCTGTAACTACAGTACCAGAAAGATCAAGAGTTCAAGGCCATGGGTGGAGAGCTAAGACATCTGTTGTTCTTGCAGAAGACTTGGGTTTGGTTCCCAGCACCCACATGACAGCTAACAACCCTCTATAACTTCCAGGGAATATGATGACATCTCTGACCTCCATGGGCACCGAAAACACGTGGTGTGCAAGACATACATACAAGCAGAGCACCCATCCACACTTAAATAAATCTTTAAAAATCAAAATAGAGTTCCAGGCCGGCCTAGACTAAGTTTGAGGCCAGATCTCACTATATGAGGCTTTGTCAGGAGGAGGGAAACAAGGAGGAGTGAGTGGAAAGAGCAGCAGAAGAAAGAGAAGATGAAGAGGTGTTGGCCACAAAAAATGTCGTAACTTATCCAAAGTCACAAAACCGGGCCCTCGACAAAGTAGAATGCTCAGCAGAGCCCTGTCCTTGGTGCTGCCCAAACCCTCTTTGAGCTCTTTTCTTCCAAACATCACTGCGACTCGCAGGGCTTTGCTGCTGCTTCCATTTGGAATCACCTGTGCCGCCGCTACTGAGCCCCTTTCTTGGCACGGAATTTTGCAAAAACCTTTCATTCATAAACTGCACCATGAATTGAAGGGGACTTCAGACACGTTTTCCTGGGGCATAAAACAAAGCTTCCTCCGTGCTTTGATGTTCAGATAAACTTCGGGATCGGCCAGAGTTAGTTTTTAAAAGAGACTTGGAGGGAGGCTCATAGTGGCTCAGAGGCAAGCGGCTCTCTGTGAGTTCGAAGCCAGCTACATGGAGTTCTAGGCCAGCCAAGGACTACACAGTGAGAACCTGCCTAAAAATAATTTTTAAAAAGTTGGGGGAACGTCAGCATTCGTCACTAAAGTGTCGCCGACCGCCCAGCTACCAAGTTCAGTCTGTCCTGGCGGAGGACTGACAGGTAATGAAGACTTTCTGCAGCGCTCGGCCTGGACCCAAACCCACACCGCGAAGGCCCCGCCCCTTACCGCCCTACCCCTTGCGCGCTTGCGCAGTGCAGCCAGCCCGGGCCCCGCCCCTCGCGGAGCACTCATTGGCCTTAGGGACGGGGCTTAGGTACAAGATGGCTGCCGCGCGCCGGGACCCCCCGATTCCGAGCTCATCGACCCGGGAGTCGCCATCTCCGGAGCTGCCGGACCTGGTGCGGGCGACGAAGGGGTCTGGGCAGGGGGTTGACAGCGAAGAAGAAGATCGCAGGGTCAGGGGGCGGGGCGGGGCCTAGGAGGATTGGGCGGGGGTTATGGTAACGCTCTGGGGCGGGGCTTAGGGCGGAGCCTATGGGGAATGAGGAACGAACCCGGTTGAGGCGGGCACTGAAGACGGGATGTATTCTGGGCTGTAGGGTCCAGGGGGAGGACTAGGGATTTGATTTGCATAAAGAGGGGTGGAGTCTTAAGAGGGGCGGTCGTCAGGGAAATTACAGGGCTAGTGGATAAGGTTGGGAAGGTGACCTTAAAGAGGGCAGCTATAATCCGGTCACCATGATAGGATGGCATGTGATGATACTAGGACTGCCCTACGAATGTCCAAGGGAGGATTTTTGAGGAGAAATGGGTGTTTCGGGCGACTTTGGAACCTCTAACTAATAACCCGAGAGTAACTAATATTGGTCCATTCAACAAATATTTACTTAGCCTCAGGACCAAAATGGACAAAGATTGCGTCCTTTGCTGTTTGCCGTCCTGTAAGGAGACGTGACGATGAACAGAATTTATTGTAATATGTCCCATAAGGGAAATTAAAAAGTAAACTGATAGAGTGGAGGTGAAGCGAGCTAAATTTAGATGGCAGAAGTCAGCTGAGTGCTGGCTTATATTTACACCGCTGTCAGTGAGATAAGCAGGATTCAGATCGTGGTGGGCATTGTAGGGAGGACAGAGCGGGCGGGTGCAGGGGGAGGGTGTTAAGTGCAAATTGGAAGGCTTGGAGAGAGAAAGTGCCATGACCTCACATTTTCCAAAGTCCATTCAGGGTGCTTTAGGAGAGGTGGATAATGAGGGGCAGAAGCACAAATAGGGGTTCCCTTTAGTGGTGTTTTTCGGTTGTAAGGGGAAGAAATGATGAGGTTAGAGATTTATTTATTTATTACTATATATACAGTGCTGTGCCTGCTTGTACACCTGCAGGCCAGAAGAGGGCATCAGCTCACATTACAGATGGTTGTTGTGAGCCACCATGTGGATGCTGGGAATTGAACTCAGGACCTCCGGAGGAGTAGTCAGTGCTCTGAACCTCTGAGCCATCTCTCCAACCCCAATGATGAGGTTTTTAACTAGTATAGAGGAGAGGCACCTCTGTGCCTGCAGTGTATTTGGGGCAAGACAGAGAAATGCCAGCTGGATACAGCAAGAATTCAGGGTCAAGACACCAAGGGCTGGGGCTGGAAAGATGGCTCAGCAGTTAGGAGCACTGACTGCTCTTTTTAGAGGTTCGGTTCTCAGCATCCACCTGGAGGCTCATGACCATCTGTAACTCCACTTCTAGAGGGTCTGACTCTCATTTCTGGCCGCCATGGGCACTGCACACACATGGTGAACATATATACAGGCTCTTACACAAAACATAAAAAGAAATACTGGGGCTTGGTGACAGGTACATGCTTTTAATCCCAGCACTTGGGAGGCAGAGGCAGGCAGATCTTTCTGAGTTCTAGGTCACCCTGGTCTATACAGCAAGGACCAGGCCAGCTAGGGCTGCATAGTGAAACCTTGTTTTTAAATAAGTAAATAATAAATCTTTTTTTTTTAAAAAAAAAAAAAGGATCCAGTGGACTTCAGAGGAGCAAATATTTTATTTAAATTTTTAACTTTCATTTATTTACTCACGTAAGGAGAGGGTGTGTGTGGGTGTCTGTGTGTGTGTGTCTGTGTGTCTGTGTGTGCAATAGCACGGGCAGAGGGCAACTTGGAAGAGTCCATTTGTCTTTCCGCCCTGTGGGTCCCACAGATCGTACTCAGGTCGCTAGATTTGGCAAGTGTCTCTTTACCCACTGAGCCATCTCCACAGCCCTGGCAAGTGTTTTAATAAGTGGAGGCATATTGAAGAAAGCTCTCCAAGCAGGGTCCAAAGCCTCCTGTTTCTTCTTCCACTCCCCAGGTCCTGGTGCCTGATGATGGCCACCCTGCCACACCCCCAAGTGACCTCATCGAGATCCAGGTGGTTAAAGTCACCGATACCACATCCGTCCCTGAGCCCCCAGAGCCGGGATATTTTCACTGTGCCCTGTGTCCCGCTGCCTTCCGCCTGGTCTCAGAGCTGCTGTTTCACGAACATGGCCACTTGACTGGCGTGGAGGGGCTTGGGCAGGGTGGAGACCCTAGCCGTTGTCACGTGTGTGGCCACAGCTGTCCAGGTCCTGCTAGCCTTCGTGCCCACTACAGCTTGCACACTGGAGAGCGGCCTTACCGCTGCCCACTCTGCCCACGGGCTTTTAAGGCCTTGGCACCTCTGCTAAGGCACCAGCACCGACATGGGGCGGAGCCAGGCACCTCTGGAAGGCTTCCACCCGCAGCATCAACCGGACAGCCAAACCCAAGGATGGCCCAGGAGAGGTCAGAGGTGATGATGGCTGCAGCGGCTGCGGGGGCCGTGGTAGGCAAGCCTTTCGCCTGCAGGTTCTGTGCCAAGCCTTTCCGCCGCTCCTCAGACATGCGAGACCACGAGCGGGTGCACACAGGGGAGCGGCCCTACCACTGTGGCATCTGTGGCAAGGGCTTCACGCAGTCCTCTGTGCTGAGCGGTCACGCCCGCATCCACACTGGGGAGCGCCCCTTCCGCTGCACGCTCTGCGACCGCACCTTTAATAACTCCTCCAACTTTCGCAAGCACCAGCGCACCCACATCCATGGACCAGGGCCTGGGGTGGGAGAGTCTGGAGGCCTACTGAGATCATCTTCGGTGGCCCGAGAATCAGGGAGTAAGTGTGGGACAGAGAACACTACGGAAGAGTGTAGAGAGACTGTGAAGGCGAATGTGAGGGTTAACCAGTAGGCTGGGAAGTAGGCAACATATTGTAGGGGAGGTGGGTGGGGAAAGAGAGGCAGAAGCCATGCAGAAATAATGAGCAGCTGCGATTGGAGAACTAAGAGAAGGAACCAGGTTCTAGTGTCCCCGAAACCCATGCTACACTTGAGACTCAAAGGTACCAACAGTGGGTACCCATGTGGGTGTGCAGATAACTATGAGGCTACGTAGACAGCTGGGCATGGCCCATGCCTGTAATCTCAGTACTCTGAAGGCTGAGGGAGGAAGTCCAGACCAGCCCAGGCTGCAAAACAAGAATTTATCTACCACCACCTGTGGCCCAATCCTGGCCCACCTCTGGACCTTGTAAGGGGCTGCCTTAAGGTGGACTAGGATGAAATCTTTTGCCTACCTCAACCGCATTGCACTGGTTTGGGATGCCCCACAAGGCCATTTCTAAAGGGATGCTGGGATGCCGTCCCTCTCAAATCCTGAGTATCTAAACCACAATTGGGAGTCTGAATCTCTGGGATGTGAGCCTGCTCACAGAGGTTAATTCTAAGCTCCGCTCACCTCTCCATCCTACTGCATAGGAGGCAACTGAGAACACACAAGCCAGCAAACAATCCCCTGGCATCCCCTAAAGCTTTAGGCTCGGAGCCTGTGGTCTCCCCCGTGTCTACGAAGAAGTTTCAGATTTCTCTATTCTCCACTCTGAGGTAGACAGCTTCCTGTTGAATCCTGGGCAATTCTGAGGAAGGGTTGGCTGATAATAACCTTGGTGGGCCGGCTGAGGGTGGTGTAGAGTAACAGGCAGCACTGTGTTAAGGGGCTAAAAGGACTTGAGAGCTGGTGCTTGGCGTGGGGGTGGGGACTTCCAGTTTGTTTCCATTAAAAAGCTTCTCTCTGTCAGTCTTGTATTCTGGTTCTCTGGGTAATTGGGAGATCAGGGCCTTGCTATGCCTGTTTCCTCATATCTAGAAAGGGAAGTGACTAGGCTTTGGCTGTGCTGTAAGAAGTTTTGTGCAACCAAGGGATGTTGGAGGAGGTTGGGGTGCTTACTCAAAAGGAAGCGTCCCTAATTTTCTCCTGGAGAAGATGTGTTGCTAGTTCAGTCCATGTTCACCCAGCATCCCCAAGAGGTGACCCTCAGATGGTGCATAATAAAATGTATCATTTCCTCCAAAGAAAGGACACCGCTTCCCATCTCATAGGCCCCTCAGCTGAAGCTAGGCACCAGACACGTTCCCTAAGCCACCTTCCCTCACCTTCTTTCTAACCAGTGTCCCACACAGAGCAGTTAAGCACCTTTGGAGTCATGTAGAACCCACCAACAGTGGCCTCACGGCTGAATGACTATGGCCGTGTCTCGGGTCCTGTCTTTACTTTCTCACATGGATCCTTGCCACTAAACAGAAGTTTCCTGTTTCTTTCGGAGGGGACCACCAACACAGCAGCAGTGTGGATACGTGGCCAGACACAAAGGGAGGTAAAAATACAGCAACTGACAGTCTGGCTCAATGTTCAGAGTCAACAAAAAGTATTTGTGTGCCGGGGGTGGGGGGCAATCCAGCTAAAGGGGTCTACAGGTCACCAGAAGAGGGCAGTGGGGCTGGGGGTGCAGTTCAGCTGCCAGAGTGACTGTCTAGTACACAGGATGTCCTGGGTTCGGCCCCCAGCACCACAGACACCAGGCATAATGGCACATGGGCACTTCTCCGGCACTTTGGAAGTGGAGGCAGGCTCAGAAAGCCCTGAACATCCCTGAGGAGCTATAGCCAGTTAATGGTTGCCTGGGGGAAAGGGAGTCATAGTCCTCCGTGGTATAGGGCTGGTAGGCTGCCCTTGCTCAGGCAAGTATGCCTTCCAACCCTTGTTTATACAAGTAACCCTGACTAAAGGCAATGATGGGTCACCAAGAAAATAAAAGACGAAAGTAGAAGGGCTTGTTGGAAAGAAAGGGTTCCACAGGAGGGGAAGAGAGATAAGAGGATAGTGTGGGGGGGTATGTAGGTAACACCAAAGTAGCGTGTGTGTGTGTGTGTGTGTGTGTGTGTGTGTGTGTGTGTGTACAAACACATACATAGATGTGTGACATTGAGAATAAAAAAAAAAAAAAAAAGTAAAGGTTTAGGGCTGATGGGATGGCTCAGCAGTTAAGAGCACTAACTGGTCTTCCGGAAGATCAGGGTTGGATTCCCAGCACCCACAGGACAGCTCACAACCGCCTGTGGCTCTACTTCCAGACGATCTACTGCCCTCTCCTGGCCTCCATGTGCATCAGACACTGAGTAGTAAACGCCGGCAAAATGCTCATATACATAATTTCTTTAAGTAAACTTAAAATTCTAAAAAAAAAAAAAAGTTCAAGATTAGCCAGCCATAGTGGTGCACACTTTTAATCTCAGTATCAGGGAGGCAGAGGCCAGTGGATTTCTGTGGGTTCAAGGCCCGTCTGGTCTACATAGGGAGTTCCAGAACAGCCATGGGTTACACAGAGAGACCCTGTCTCGAAAAAAAAAAAAATATCAAGCCTATCTTTACCTACAAAGCAAGTCCACAGCCAGCCTAGACTACATGAGGCCCTGTCTCAAGTGAGTCTGCAGACTGTGACACGGTCCAAAGGTATGCTCTCCCAGCCTACGGGGTGTGCATGTCATGTCCAATCAATTCATCAGTTTCCCTAGTGCCCGGGTCAGGACTTGGCAGACAGGAGGCTTCCGGTCATGGTGGCTGAGAGCAGCATGGAGGGGAGGCTCGGAATCTCAAATCAGTTTCTGAGAGTGCGACTTCCCTGTTTCACTCCTCTCCACTTGCCCAATTCATAGGCTAATGCCCGGGACATGGCAAAGCCTCACTCAACCTAGGTGAAAAGAGAGCGAGTGTGAGGTGATGTGTGTCCATCCAGTCACCAGAATCCCCTAGGAACAGCAAGGACAGACCCCAGCGGCCCTGTTGATACAATTTATTGTTCTCTGCTCTGTACAAGCCGCGTCTGTACCCCTCCCACCCCCCCAATCCAAGAGCACCCAGACCCCCACCTGTGCCCTCCTAACTCTGTTCATAGTCGGCTGTCCAGCCAGATCCCAGAGGAAGTGGAGGAGGTGAGCTCAGACCCATCTCCACCACAGCGGTCACTGGAGCCACAAGGCTGCTGGGGAGCAGACAAGGTTTATAGAAGAGGATCAACTGGACGGAGGATCAAGTTCAGTGTCTGAGGGATGGAGAAGGAAGGGCCAGAACGGCCTGGGATGGGAGCAATTTAATCTTCAGTTTGTAGGGCATGGGACCGGAAGGAAGCTAGGCCATCTGTGTACTTCTTTAGAATGGGTGACAGTAAGGAGGGGGTGGGGAGAGTCTGACCAGCAGCCCCAGAAGGGTAGAGTTCAGAAGGGAATATCTGATTGAAGTGGCACACTGACGCCCCCTGGTCAGGGATCCTTCCCGGCCAAGGCGCTTCCCCCTGTTCCGGGCATCCCAAGACCCTCAGCCTTGTGCACCAGGCGGTGTTTCTTCAGACCGTAGGTGTTGGCAAAGCCCTCCCCGCAGGAGGAGCAACGGAAGGGCCTGCCGCCCTGATGGGCAGCCAGGTGCTTCCGGAAGTAGCCAGGATCCTTGAAGGCCTTGAGACAGGCAGGACAGCGCAGCTCGGGCCGCGGGGGCTCGTGGGCACGCTGGTGGCGCAACACGGAGCTCAGGTAGAAGAAGCCCTTGCCGCAGTGCTCGCAGCGATAGGCGCGCTCGCCCAGGTGCAGCCGCTGATGCTCCAGCAGGTTGGAGCGATAGCGGAAGGTCTTGCCGCAGGCCCCGCAGCGCTGAGGCCGGGCCACGGCGTGCAGCCGCCGGTGCTCTGCCAGGCTGGAGGACTGCGCGAAGTGCTTGGCGCACACGCCGCACTTGAAGGCGCGCTCGCCCGTGTGTACTACGCGGTGCTGCCGCAGGTACCAGGAGCGTAGGAAACCTCTACCGCACACGCCGCATCGGTAGGGCCGCTGCTCTGTGTGACAGCGCTGGTGGCGCATCAGCAGGGCCGCCTCCCAGAAGCGCTTCCCACACACCGGGCAGCGGAAACCCCGTTTCTGCCGATGGCTTCGGCGGTGCAGGAGCAGGTCGTATGCGCCCGCAAAGCTCTGGCCACAGAGGCCGCAACCCAGGGTCCGGCGCACCAGGTGCACATATTTATGAGTCACCAGGCCCAGGAAATGCTTGAAGCTTTGGCCGCATGTGGCACAGCTGAAGCGCTCAGCGCCTGAACTGGCCCCGCCACCCGATCCGGCCACCGTCGCCCCACCCGCATCCTCGCTGCCCCCAGACACCCCGGTCAGCGCTGCCACAGCCGTGCCCACCTCTCCAGCCAGCCCGTTGTCCAGCACGCTGGATGCATCGGTGCCGCTGCTGCCGCCGCCGCTGGAGCCATCAGAGGACTGGGGGCCACTGGGTGTTGGCGCGAGAAGGCGCTCCGGGGCAGCCTGGTGGACCAGCTTGTGCCACATGAGGTTCTCGATGAAGCCGAAGGTCTTGCCACAGGCGTCACAGCCGTAGGGCTTCTCTGACATGTGGGCTTCCTTGTGGCTCATGACGTGGAAGAGATCCGGGAAGTGTTCCCCGCAGTCTGAGCAGGCGTAGCTCAGGCCGTCAGGCCCGCCTGAAGAGCCTGCAGCCCCGGGTCCACAGGCCCCAGTGGTCCCCTGGCCGGTGGCGAGGCCTGTGGCTCCGGCCAGAGCGCAGGGCAGCTGGAGCCGGTGCACCTGGCGGTGGCGCGTGAGGCTCTGCGGATAACCAAAGACCTTGCCGCACAGCTCGCACTTGTAGGGCCGCTCCCGAGTGTGCACCACGTGGTGCTTGCTCAGGTGGAAGGACTCGCGGAAGCGCTTCCCGCACACCGGGCACTGATGGGGCTTCTCGCCGGTGTGGATGCGCTCGTGGCGCTTCAGGGTCTCTCGGCGCCCAAACGCGCGTCCACAGATGCCACAGCAGAACGTCTTGCCGGGGCCGCCCGCACCCGGACCGCCAGCGCCGCCGCTCCCCGCACCTCCGAGCAGCAGCGGATGCGCGCTGAGAAGTGGAACAGGCACCGCCCCATACACCACAGCCGCAGCGGCCGCCGTCGCTTTCTCATCGGTAGTGGTCGGGTCCGCGGGCAGGAGGTAGGGGCCAGGGGGGAAGGTGGGAGGTGGCTGGGGGACGGAGGCCGCCCCATCCTTGGCTGGCTCGGCGGCGACGGGTGGTGCGTGGGCAGCTTTGTGTCGCAGCAGGCTCTGCGGCGCTGAGTATGTCTTCCCGCACAAGTCACAGGGGTACACCGGCCGCGGGGTCCCAGCTCCTGCGTGGGCCGCCTGGTGCTTGAGGAGGTAGGAAGCATCGCGGAAGGCTTTTCCACAGATGCCACAAGGCAGGCGCAGCAGGTCGGCCGAGTGAGTTTTCACATGCCGCTTGAGGCTCTCCCTCCTGTTGAAGCTTTTGCTGCACACTGAGCAGGAGAAGGGTTTCTCCCCGGTGTGGATGATCTGGTGCTGGTGCAGGTGGCTGGGCTTCTTGAAGACCTTCCAGCAGAGGGAACAGGCAAACGGGCCCTCCCCACCAGTAGTGGCGGGGGGAGGCATAGCCACACCGGGTGGGGCAGCAGGGGTGGTACTGTTCCCATCAGAGGAAGTGGCAGGCGGTGCAGGTGTGGTGGAGGGGCCCGAGGACACTGTGGCAGGAGCAGAGGTGGCCGTGGCACTGGCTGTGGGTACTGGAAGGCCCAGTGAAGGAAGTGGCGGCCCAGGCTGAGGCGTACCACCCGCTGTTGGTGGCACGTCCTTGTGGCAGCGTCGGTGGCGAATGAGACTGGAGACATGGTTATAGGTGCGGCCACAGACGCCACATTCGTATGGCCGCTCACCGGAGTGCACTAGCATGTGCTGGACCAGATGTGAGGATTGCTTGAAGGACTTCTGGCAAACGCCGCACGGGAAGCGCCGCTCCATCAGATACTTCAGCCTTCGGAAATAGCCTTTGTCGTCCTTGGCTGGGTCGCAGGCCGCCCCTACCGTGGGCCCAGGCGGGGTCTGCGTGGGTGTGGGCAGGGGCCCTGGGGTCCCGGTGGGAGTGCCCAGTCCTGATGCTACTCCAGGCCCAGGCGTGGGCCCGCCTCGTTTCAGGTTCCCGAACAGGTGCTGGTGTCCAGAGAGGTCGACAATTCCCCATTGCGGAGCTGGGAAGGCAGCATCAAAGAGCGGAGGGGGCGGCGCCCCGAAGGTCGGTGGCAATGGTGGATCCAGCTTCTTGGCTTGGGAAGAGGATGAGGAAGACGAAGATGAGGAAGATGAGGAGGAAGATGATGATGAGGATGAGGAAGGAGCCTCCGCCTTGGGTTTGAAACTGGACTGGGGTGGGTAGTCATACTGGGGCGGAGGAGGCTGGGGCGGGGGCTGGGGCGGGGGCCCCGGGGTGCAGGGCAGGGCCGCCACTGCCTTGGCGTGTTCCCCATATAGCTCCATGGGCTCAAAGCGCTGGTGGTTGAGGAACTCCAGGAAGTCAAAGGGGTAACTCTGGAAGTGGACCCCGTCCTCGCCCCCGATGCCGCTGCTCCCGCCACCCCCGGCACCGCTGCCTGCCTGGTTTGCCTCCATCTCTTGTCGGTGGAGAGAAGGGAGACCCTGTGAAGAAGAGGATGGCGACTGAGCAAAGGGAGCCGGTGAGTAGCAAGCAAAGGGAACTACATCCATGCTCCTGCACCAGCAGCATTCTCTTAGCTTCCCTGTCATTCCTCTTACCCGTGTGGACCCAGGGTCATTCCTAGCCTCTCCCCAACCTTGCCTACATTTTCTTTCCTGGATCTTCACACACCTCCCTATCCATCCTCAGACTGTTCTCCGCACACCTGTAGGACCTTGTCTTCTCCTGCAAAACCCTAACCCTGACTAATTCCCCCAGGACCTGGCGGGGGAGGGGCCCAAAGCCTTTCCTGCTCCCCATGCCTTCCTCTGGGCTCAGTCCTCTCCTTGCCACGAGAAAATGAGGATACGAATAGCTCTCATGCCCTTCTCACCGGCACTGTTTAACCTAATCTCCGGAAAAACCAAAGGCATAACAACCAAAAAGACTGCCCGAGGAAGCTAAGTGAGGGACTCGGCCGCCAGGTGGAAGAGCTAGTGTAAGGATGCAGGTAGTACAATTTAGAGTGCTAAGGAAGGGGGCAGGGACAATGTGGTGAGCAAAGTTACCGGCTGCGCTTGCTCCCCTCAGAACCTCGGTGACAGTAGCAGCAGCAGCTGCTCTGGTGTTTTAGACTGTCCTGTCCTAAGTACTCCCACCTCTCCACTCATCAGATCTCCCCGTCACAACTCTCAGATGGAGACACTTTTTCTCTCCACTAGACAGATGACAACACTGACGCACAGAGAAAGCTAGTAAGTTCCTCAAGGTCCCCAGACAAGTTCAAAGTAATTGGCTCGATAACCAGAAGAGAATCCCAATCCCTATGGGATCTGTACCCCCCAAATGGAGGATGGGACAGTCGAGAATGATGACACAGGAATCTTCTTTAGGGGTACTCTATGCTATTTCTATGAAGGACCTAACAGGAGGTGTGGGGTTACTATTCAATAGATCCTGCCAGGCATTTGGGAGCCTGAGGCAGGACTTATGGCTAGCCTCGCCTACACAGTAAGTTTGAGGCCAGCCTGGGACACCTGAGACTCTGCCTTGAATACAACAAGCCCCGCGGATTCCTTGTCTGCCTTGGGACAGCCCTCCCCAGAAGTCAATGACAGCACCTACCAAGTCCTATTCAGGTTTCCCCTCTCCTCCTGTCACCTCTAGCTAGTAATCCAGCTGTATTCTTTTCACCACATTTAGTGCCACCATCATATTGTGTACTCCTTTTGTTTGATTCTTCTGTTTTGTTTTTCAAGATAGGGTTTCTCTGTGTAACAGAGCCCTGGATGCCTGGCTGTCCTGGACTCGCTTTGTAGACCAGGCTGGCCTCAAACTCACAGAGAGCCACCTGCCTCTGCCTCCCGAGTGCTGGGATCAAAGGTGTGCGCCACTGTGCCTGGCTGACTAAAGTAGCCTGTTTTGTTTGTGCTTATGCCCCCAGCATCTACCACAGTGGAAATATGGACAAGCTGTATGTGACAAATATCTGTTGATATGTTAAGTTTAAGCAACACCTAGAGTGCTCCCCCCCCCGCCCCCCCCCCCTTACCCTCTCTCTCTCCCTTCCTCCTCCAGGAGATCCGTGAAGAGGCCATGAGGGAAATTAGAGAATGTTTTGCAATGAATAAAATAAAAACAGCTGGGTGTGGTTGCATATGTTTGTATTTCTAGCAATTAGGAGGTAAGAGGTAGGAAGACCAGCAGGAGTTCAAGACTGGCCTCAGCTACACAAGCAAGTTCAAGACCAGCATGGGCTATAGAGGACTCTGTCTCAAAAAATCAAAATTAAAAAAAAGAAGAAGAAAATGAAAACACAACATACTAACACTGAAGAGACACGGCTAAAGTATTGCTCAAAGGGAAATTTATTGCTGTAGATGTCTATATTGATAAATATTTACCAAATAGTGAGAAGCTAAAAAGATGGGTCCATGGGTAAGCATTCGTTGAATAAGCCTGGCAGGCTGAGCTCAGTCCCCTGAATGTACATTTAAAGTGAGCAGGAGTGTAGTGGCGCAGAGCTGGAGTCCCAGCACTGCCATGATGGCAGGCAGAGACAGGAGAACTGCCGAGAAGCTCAAGGACCTGTTAGCACACTGTATGCCTCGGGAAGGAGGAGGAGGAGAGCTGACTAGCAAAAGCTGTCCTCTGATTTCCTGCACACATCCATGCTCACACACCAATTCAAGTAGATGAGACTAACCTGTCTGGGCCCTCCCTGGAGAGGGAGTCGTTTACAGAGATGGAGCTCATATGTCTCCCAGAAAAGGAATTCTATGGTCAGCACTATTCTGCAAGAAGCATGGGCTGCACAAGGAAGGGGTACACTAATGGGGAGCAGAATGCATTGGGCTGCACAAGGAAGGGGTACACTAATGGGGAGCAGAATGCATTGGGCTGCACAAGGAAGGGGTACACTAAGGGGGGAAATGCATTCACAAAAGGGGGGGGAGCAGAATGCATTGGGCTGCACAAGGAAGGGGTACACTAATGGGGAGCAGAATGCATTGGGCTGCACAAGGAAGGGGTACACTAATGGGGAGCAGAATGCATTGGGCTGCACAAGGAAGGGGTACACTAATGGGGAGCAGAATGCACTGGGCTGCACAAGGAAGGGGTACACTAATGGGGAGCAGAATGCATTGGGCTGCACAAGGAAGGGGTACACTAATGGGGAGCAGGATGCATTGGGCTGCACAAGGAAGGGGTACACTAATGGGGAGCAGGATGCATTGGGCTGCACAAGGAAGGGGTACACTAATGGGGAGCAGAATGCATTGGGCTGCACAAGGAAGGGGTACACTAATGGGGAGCAGAATGCATTGGGCTGCACAAGGAAGGGGTACACTAATGGGGAGCAGAATGCACTGGGCTGCACAAGGAAGGGGTACACTAATGGGGAGCAGAATGCATTGGGCTGCACAAGGAAGGGGTACACTAATGGGGAGCAGAATGCATTGGGCTGCACAAGGAAGGGGTACACTAATGGGGAGCAGAATGCACTGGGCTGCACAAGGAAGGGGTACACTAATGGGGAGCAGAATGCATTGGGCTGCACAAGGAAGGGGTACACTAATGGGGAGCAGGATGCATTGGGCTGCACAAGGAAGGGGTACACTAATGGGGAGCAGGATGCATTGGGCTGCACAAGGAAGGGGTACACTAATGGGGAGCAGGATGCACTGGGCTGCACAAGGAAAGGGTACACTAATGGGGAGCAGAATGCACTGGGCTGCACAAGGAAGGGGTACACTAATGGGGAGCAGAATGCATTGGGCTGCACAAGGAAGGGGTACACTAATGGGGAGCAGAATGCATTGGGCTCATAAGTCCCATTGGGCAATAAGGCATTTCCTTCTTTCAGTGGACTGAAGACTTTTCTTTGAAAGATTTATTTATTTATTATTTATACAGCATTCTGCCCACACGTGTGGCTGCATGTCATAAGAGGGCACCAGATCTCATTATGGATGGTTGTGAGCCACCATGCTGGGAACTGAGCTCAGGACCTTTAGAAGCACAGACAGTGCTCTTAACTTCTGAGCCATCCATCTCTCCAGCCCAGACTGAAGACTTTATTTTTTTAAAGATTTATTTATTTATTTATTTATTGCATATGAGTGCTTTATCTGCAGAAGAGGGCATCAGATCACATTATAGATGATTGTGAGCCACCAATGTGGTTGCTGGGAATTGAACTCAGGCCCTTTGGAAGCACAGACAGTGTTCTTAACGTCTGAGCCATCTCTCTGGCCCAGACTGAAGACTTTTTTAAAAAACAGTTATTTACTATGTGTATAATATGTGTGAATGAGGGTGCATGTGAGGTCAGGGACAACTCCGGAGATGGTTCTCTTCTTCGACCTTTAAGAGGGCTCCAGGGATTGAACTCAGGCCACCAGTCTTGCATGGCAAGCACTTTACCTACTGAGTCATCTTGCCAGCTCTGTGCCCAAGTCTTAAATTGCTCCCTCTTTTTTAAAAGTTATTTTATGTGTGTGACTTCTATGCATGCCTGTCTATGTCCTGCCCGCCTGCCCGGATAGAAGCCAGAAGAGGGTGTCGGGTCCCTGGAATTTGAGATACAGGTGGTTGTGAGCCATCATGTAGGTGCTGGCTGGGTCCTCTGCAAGAGCAGCAAGTGCTCCTAATTGTAGACCAGTTTCTCCAGCCCCAAAATGCCTCTTTTCTGAGGCGGCATGCGTCAGGGAAGGGTTCATAAGATTATAATGGAAGAGACTCCCCTCACCACACATACCAAACAACAGAGCTCCATATAAACACAGCAAGTGTTAGCAGGGCCGAGAAGATGGTCCAGTGGGTAGAGCACTTGGTGTGCAAGCCTGAGGACTGGAGTTTGGACCCCCAGAGCCCATGTAAATTAGGTGGGCATTGCAGTTCTCTGCAATTGCAATCCAGCGCTGAAGAAGGCAGACATGGGGGATCCCCAGGGCCAGCTGGCCAGCTACACTAGCCCAACCTATATGCTTTAGATTCAGTGAGAGTGCTTGCTTCAATAAAGCAGAGAGGGAGCAGGAAGACACCCATAGTCAACCTCCGGCCCTTACACAAATACAGACACACAAGTATGCACATGTGCACATGCCATACACAGGGGAAAAGTTTTGACAGGTCATATCTCTAGTTTGACTCTCCTGAATTCTCTTCCATCTTTGGAGGAAAGATGGTAGAATTACTGACTCAGAAACACTAACTTCAGCTGGGCATGGTGGCACACGCCTTTAATCCCAGCACTTGGGAGGCAGAGGAGGGCGGATCTCTATAAATTCAAGGCCATCATGGTCCACAGAGAGAGCTCTAGGACAGCCAGGGATACACAGAGAAACCCTGTCTAAAAACAAAACAACAACAAAAACCCCAAACCAACCAGCAAACACAAACTCTAAGGAAGACACTGGGGGGGGGGGGGCCAGGAGGTCACTGAGCAAAGTGGAGCTGAAGGCAAGAAAGCGTGGGGCTCCAGAGCCCACACTCTTCTCCTCCCTGTGGTCTGCTGCCTTTCAGTAGCTCACTTTCCAAAACAGAACTGCCCCCCCCCCAACTCCACTGTGCATGGAGACACAACCTGCTCATCCTTTTCCTCACCTCCTGCCTCCTATTCGCATCTCTGAGTCTGGCCCAACTCCAGGGCCCATTCAAAACTCCCAACACTCTCAGAAGTGCTGCTATCCCACTGAGCTGGGAGGATACAGGCCAAACCACGACACTCCAGCTGAAAACCTAAGGATGCCATCTCAGTATACCCCAAAGTCCTTCCAATGACTTACAAAGGCCCCCACAAACTCACAGCTGTTCCTCCAGTGTGCTGGCTCCATTTCTGCTCCAGGGCCTGTGTTCCGGGACTAGAGCTCCTGCTGACAAATTTATCTCCCCCGTTCACTCCTTCCTTCATCTCCTTCCTGTCTCTGTGCAATTGTCTTCTCTACAGGACAATGAAACAATGCCACCTGTCACCCAGAACTGCACTCCTCCAGCTAGCTCCAGGTCCCTCTAGATCACTAACCACCACCAAATGAAACATGCATTCTACTTGCTGACCACGTGTTTACTGGCTGTCCTTTCTGATACCAACATTCCCCCCCACACCCCCAGCTTCACATGTGTATGCACACATATATGTGTGCCTGTAGAGGGCCCAGAGGTCGAAGCTAGGAATGATCCTCTATCTCTCTTCCGCCTTATTCACTGAGGCAGGGTCTCTCAATCAAACCCAGAGCTCACAGATATGGCTAGTCTCATTAGCCAGCTTGCTCTGGGGATCCTATTTCTGCCCTCGGAGACTGGAATCACAGGTGCCATTCCAATGGGTTCTGGGAATCCGAACTCTGATCCCCATGCTTTCACGGCAAGTACTTTAACCACTAAGCGATCTTCATAGCCCCCCAAAACAAGATATTCACCCTCTGTTCTTAACTCTGTCCTCAGGACCTGGGACAGTACTAGCTTGCTAATGACTCTTTAGCCACAATAACAACATATTGCATTTATTTATTGCATGTGCACACACACAGAGGTAAGAGGACAACTTATAGGAGTCAGTCCTCTCCTGCCATATGGTTTCTGGGGACTGAACTCAGGTCCTCAGCCTTGGAAGCAAATGCTTTTACCTGTTGTGCCATCTCGCTGGCTGCTTGAGAACTCCTACTACGGAGTAAGTGAAGGGATGAGACTGGGCAAACAGAAGGAGCAAAATCCATAGCGCATGCTCTCAATGTCGCCCCCCCCCCATCTGCAAGATGAGGAAGCTGCCAGAGAAGCCCCATGGTGGGCCACAGCAGTCTAGGACCAAACTTTCTGTTCTGTGGCTTGCTTAAGGAGCAAGGTGGCACGAGGCAGCCCATACACGGTCTTTGTGACATCCAGCCCCTATAACTCTGTCCGCATAAGCATTTTGATTTCGTGGGCGGTTTATGTTTGCATGGGAGGGTGTGGGGGCCAGGGGCCAATGTGGTGTGGCCTCGTCAACTGCCCTCATCTTCCTTTCCTTCCTTCTTTGAGACAGTCTTTCAGTGAATCTGGAGCTGGCCAGTGAGCTCCAGAAATCCTCCTGTCTCCACCTCCCCAGTGCTGCAATTACAGCCATGTGCCACCGTGCCCAGCTTTCTTTCTTTTTTAACATAAGTGCTGGGAATCTGAATTCCAAGACACGCTTTACTGATTGAACTCTGTCCCCCTGCCCCATGTGGCGTGATCCCTTAATGTCTGCCTTCTCGGCATGGCCACTCTTTGTGGACAGGAATTTTTGTCCATTTTACTCTTCTGTATGAAGTAGATGTTCACTCAACAGCTGCTGAAAGTGTTCATGAGGGAATAAGGACCAAGCGGATGCAGGAAGAATCCTACAAGCTCTGTAGAGCTGACAAAAAAGCCAGGCTCTTCCAAACGAGCTTTCTCTCTCGACGACTCTACTGCACACTCGCTGCCGCTCTGCCAGGCCACATCACTGTCAGTTACCTCCGGACCTTTGCACCAGCTGTTCCCCAGATCTCTGAATGGCACAATTAAACCTTATGTTTCGGCATTCACCTCATAGCTCAACGGACTCTCAGAGAACCCACAGAGCAGCGGTTGTTTCCGATCTGCTTCTCAACTAGGCTGCAAACCTCTGTACGATGACAGTTCATTTTGTGTGTGTGTGTGTGTGTGTGTGTGTGTGTGTGTGTGTGTGTGTCTTTTGTGACTGCATGGCCTGGGCATGGAATGGTGATGTTCGTTCAGGCAAAGAATGAAAATCTACGGGAAACTACATAAGCGGGGCCAGGGTCTTTCCTAACAAGTTTGGGACAATGTCAAGAGACTTGGCTAAAGATGGATACAAGAGCTGCTGCTGTCCGCTGCTCCAGAAAGGAACACTCTTGCTAACTAACTAGCATTGTTCTGGGACTGCAGAGGCCAGGATGAGGGGAGGGAGGGAGGGAGGGAAATGGGGAAGGGAGGGAGGGAAATGGGGCGGGGAGTGTTTCATGAGAACCTGATGCTAAGCAGGCAGATGTTTCTCCCTAACCGGGGAAAGGACTTGGTATTAAAGAACTCTGGAGGGAGCTGTTCCACTGGGGGGGCGGTGGATTTCGAGAGGTCTTTTTGAGGGAGGTTGAAGGAAGGGGATTTTAAAAAGCACTTTTGGCATGGGTCAGAATAGAAAATATTTTTGTACCTCCCCCCCCCACACACACACACAAAAAGGCATTGGAGGTGGGTTGTGTGTGGTCAGACATAATTGGGGGCAAGTCTTGTCACAAAGTATTAATGCAACACTCCTTGGAAGCAACCCTACAGGAGACAGGAACCGAGGGCTCATGAGCAGTTACCCTGTAAGCATAGCAATGGTGATGGCTCGGGCAGGATCTTGAGGAGGAAGCTGATGAGGCGGTAGGGGAAAGGCTCGTGGGGGGCCCTGGCACTTGAGAGGTTCATTACGAATGAAAACGCTTTCATAGCCATCCCACGGTGTCGGGGGAGGGGGGACATTCATGGCTAAGATATCTGGAGTGATCTTGTGGGGGGGACTAGTTATTGGGGATCCCCTGCCTCGGGCCCGGCAGAGAAGCACTGACGTTCTGGGGGGAGGGGTGTTGCGTCCTGGGGACTGCGGCAGGCCAGGGAGAGGCCCCCCGCCCCCGAGGAACCCGGGTCCCCGGGCCGCGCACCCAGTCACTCACCGGCGCTGGGGGTCTCCGCCGGGAGGAGGCTGAGGAGGCGGAGGAGGTGCCGCCGCTCCGGGGAGACCCGAGGGCCCAACCGGAAGTGCCGCCCCTTACCCCCCCCAACTCCCCACCAGCCCCGCGCCTCCTGCCCGGAAGCGGAAGTAGCGCCGGTTTCCCCCGAAGCGTCGGCGTGGAGGATGGCGGCGGGGAAACGGGGAAGGGAAATTACGCCGGCAAAAGACAGGGGAGGGGGACGCCCTAGGCCGCTTCCGGTGGGTGAACGGAGCCTGGTGCGCCTGCGTCCACAATGCCCGCTTCTTCTTAAGCCACCACCCACAGACCCCAGACTTCCGGTTAGGACACACCCTGGGCTTGGGTCTCACGGTAGAGCCCCGCCCCCTAGGCCGGGCCACGCCCATTTCGAGCGTCTTGTGATAGGTCAGTAGCATTCCTTTTGCTGCACCTAGTCTTCCTTCGCTCTGAACCCCTACTTTTGGAATTCCACCCTCCCACCCAGGCCACACCCACAAACCACGCCCCTTTCCAAATTATGTGTCTCTCTCTCTCTCTCTCTCTCTCTCTCTCTCTCTCTCACTCTCTCTCACACACACACAAACTGCGCTTTTTCTTTTTGTTTTGTTTTGTTTTAATTTTCTCCTTTTGGGACATGGTCTCACATTATGGCCCAGGATGGCCTTGAACTCCTGTGTAGGCCATAATGGCTTCAAATTTGCAGCAATTTCCTGTCAGGGCCTTTGGGAATTCTGGGATTATAGGAATGGCTCTCTTTTTTTGTTGTTGTTCCTTTTTTTTTTTTTTCCCGAGACAGGGTTAGCCCTGTCTGTCCTGGACTAGCTTTGTAGACCAGGCTAGCCTCTCACTCACAGCGATCTTCCTGCCTCTGCCTCCTGAGTGCTGGGATTAAAGGCCTGAAACACCACGCCTGGCTCGGGATGGCTCTCTTTAGGGATGCTTATAGTTCTGCCTTGCACTTTGAAAATATTCCTTTAAGTCAGTTATTACCAACCACTGGCATCAATCAGCGTGACGCTCCTTAAGTCAGACTTACTGAATAGGCAGCTTTGGGGTGGATCTTAGGGATCTGAGTTAAAAACACATGACAGATGCTTTTTACACTGAGCCTCTCAGAGCTCTGTAAACTCTTTCTTAACTCAGCCCCCACTGCACCATAGACAGCTAAGCCCCATTCTAGTCAGCCAAGCTCTCCCTTTCTGGTAACTTTTTCTCTCCCTT
Source organism: Acomys russatus (assembly GCF_903995435.1). Classification (NCBI taxonomy): domain Eukaryota; kingdom Metazoa; phylum Chordata; class Mammalia; order Rodentia; family Muridae; genus Acomys; species Acomys russatus. The sequence continues at coordinate 7,652,496 of NC_067155.1, read as the reverse complement.
TGGTGGCCTGGACTGCAATCATGTCCGTCCCTAAGAGCCCTCCAGCAGTTAAGCCCTCATACTTTGCCTTGGAAAGTTCTTCTAGGAAACTAGTTTTTGAGACGTCCCTGTGAATGCTCACAGGTGTGCCTTACTTTCTTTAAATGAAAAAGATTTTTTTTTTTTTACAATTTTGAACTCTGCTTCATTTTTGTAAGTACTTCCTTTAAGCCCCATCCGTCCGTTAAATGCCACCCGTTCTCTCTGAACTGCTTTCTGCCTAAACTTCTTTGATCCTGGGCCCCATTTTTAGCTTCCATCCCTAAGCTCCGACCTAGTTTGTTTTTTTTTTTTTTTTAAGATTTATTTATTATTATGTATACAGTGTTCTGTCTGCAGGCTAGAAGAGGGCATCAAATTATACTATAAATGGTTATGAGCAACTATGTGGTTGCTGGGAATTGAACTCAGGACCTTTGGAAAAGCAGGCGGTACTCTTAACCACTGAGCCCCGACTTAGTTTTTAAGGCCCCAGTTTTGCACCTCATCTCAGCTCCTCCCCACTGCTAGAGCTCACACCCTTCTCTCTAAATCCTATCAAAACGGTCAGTTCTGTTCACCTTCCTCACCCCCACACCCTTGAGCTTGGCCACTAAATCCAGGCCCTTGTATATTCAAGGCACATTACCACAGAGCGATACTTCAACTTAGTTTTTCTCTCCATATGTAGCAAGTCCTCTGGGAAAGAAATTGGAGCAAAAAGTTTCTTACGTTGAATTTGTAGGAATTTAGCTAGGATGGAGGGACCTAGAGTCACGTTTGCATAGCAGGTTAAATGTTTTACAGTACTTTGGTCTGATTGGGCAAAGGCTTATTCCAAGCCATTGGTTCCTTGGCACCATGCCAAGGAGACAAAACGGGGTTCTCTCCAGTCACACACACACCGCCGCCAGGCTAGGTACTAAGGAACACTGAAAGGGGCAGGCACCATGACTGAACACACACTGGAAGTCAGTAGGCAGGGGGTTTATTTCCACAGCCCATGCCTCCCAGAGCCTGTCAGTCTGCAGGAGGGTGATAGATGGCCTCAGGACCCAGAGATTTAGGTCCCTGCTTTCGACTCCCTTCCACGACGGGAATACCACCAGAAATAAGGGTGTCTTGGGCTCCTTGGCCATGTCCAGCGCCAGCTGAACCCTCTGCTGTAAACCCAGACACGGGAGAAGTGGTGGACGACATGGGCCAAGCAGGCTCCTTTCCTTCAGGACTCTCCTCCCGTACCCCTTCTGGAACAGGGGTGCCCTCGTCATCGTCATCCCACAGAGGTTGGGGCCTTGGGTTTGGGGGGCACAGGCGCACGGGCATTCCCACAAGCTCTGGGTGTTTGCGTTTGTAATGGCGCCGGAGGGTATTGGCCTCGGTGAAGCGCACCCTGCACGAGGGGCATTGGTATGGTCGCTCCCCAGAGTGGATGCGGTGGTGATGTGCAAGCTCCCCTGCCTCTCGGAAGCGGCGAGGGCAGAGCACGCAACGGAAGGGCCTAAGGCCAGCATGGATGTTGCAATGACGCCGCAAGTGGCTGGACCGCTTGAAGGTCTTGCCGCAATCTTTGCACACGTGTGGCTTCAATTCTGAATGTGAGATGCTGTGGCGCTCCAGGTCGGAGAGGTAGGGGAAGGCTCTCAGGCACACAGGGCAGAAGTGTGGGGCCCTCTTGGGGCCGGAGCCCTGGGGCCCATCGGCTGACCCTTCGGGAACCGTGTAAGGAACGCCCTGATCGTCGATCAACAGAAGATCGCTGCTGCCACCGCTGTCCACTGGTGCTGGCAACGGGGCTTCCTGCACTGATTTGGGGGGGCGGCCCCGCTTTCGAGGGAGGGAGGACTTGAGAGTCCGATTGGACGTGGTGGCTCCCCCTGGAGGTCGGCCTCGGCGGCCCCGGGGAACAGGAGGAAGTAAGACCAGAGGTTTTTCTTCCTCCCCAGACAAAGTTGAAGGCAACGGGTCTGAGCTGGGGTTGTCCATTGAGCAGTGGGGAGCTTGAGTCTGGGTACTGGAGCCGGCTGAGAGAAGAGAGGGGGCGGCGTCAGTGTGGTGATGGTCTAAGCCTCCATGTACCCCAGTATCTCACCTATCTAATTCTTTTGTTACCCATATAACAAGACAATTCTGTAGCGCTGATAAAACATACTGAGTGCCCTCCACCAAAGGGCATCCATGACTGCCTAATCTTTTTGGATCTAGGCTTTCTTTTATGGTGGTCTGAATCACACACACACACACACACACACACACACACACACACACACAGCCCTTGGCTCCTGTGTTTGAATGTCTGGTTTCTAGTGCAACTGTTTGGGAAACATTAGGAGGAGGTGTGGCCTTGTTGGAGTAAGTGTTTCACTATGAGTGAGCGTTGAGGTTTTAAAATCCCACGCCAGGCCAGTCTCCCTGTACCTCAAACTTAGGGATCAGATGTGAGCTCTTAGCTACTGCTCCAGCACCGCGTCAGCCTATTGGCCACCTTGCTCCCAGCCAAGATGACCATAGACAAAACCCTCTGAAAATGTAAGCAAGCCCTCAATTAAACGCTTTCTGTAGAAGTTGCTGTGGTCACTGTTTTTCCTCACAGCAACAGAATAGTGACTACAAAAAAACCCTTTAAGATCAAAACAAGCCAATCACCACCACCATCGCCGCTGTCGTCATCATCATCATCCACATGAGAATGTGGATGCCTTGAAACAGTTCATCCAATTGTGGGCCACCAAGGCCTCAGAAGTCCCCCCTCCCACAGAGATGGGGAGGGCTAGAAAGGGATAGACAGGTCCTAGGCAAACTCTGTTGAGTTCTGACGGACATGTATCCAAGGTGCTGAGAGTCTGGGCTTGGAAGTCAGATACCCAGAAATCAAACGCTGAATATGTGGCCTTAGCCAAGATCCGGGCTTATTTGTATTTTTTGTAAGATGGAACTGGGGGGAGGGGGTGGGCAGAGGTTCATCCTTGTTGGTTTTGTTTGTTTTGATTAGTTTTACCTACTAACCCAGACACGCTGTGAACATACTACACAAAAAAGGCAGCAGAGCAGCATGGATAGTTAGGGTTCACACCACCCCTTTGAGGGAATATTTTTCATTTTGCAAAAAGCTTAAGTTTGCAACAAAACAAAACAAAAACTAAGGCACAGAAAAGCCAAGTGAGTTCCTTAAGTTCTTTCTGCCAGTAAGTGACAAGACACCAAACCAGGCTTATGAACCTCAGTGGCCAAGGGGTGTGTGTGGTGTGTGTGTGTGTGTGTGTGTGTATATCTTGAGGTCTTTGTGTGTGTATAGGATATCTTGAGGAGTGTGTGTGTGTGTGTGTGTGTTGGAAGATATCTTGAGGACTTTGTGTGTACAGGATATCGTGTGTGTGTGTGTGTGTGTGTGTGTGTGTGTGTGTGTGTGTGTAGAAGGATATCTCGTGGTCTTCCAGTCCTGGGTTTGGATCCAGTGCAGCCAATAATTAGCATGTGACTCTGCAAAGTGGCTCTGTCTCTGAATCAGTTTCTTTCTCTGTAAAATCGATATACCCGAGGATGCGGGGCGAATCGACAGGAATACGGAAGCTAAAAAAATGTCCCTGGTACACTGTCTGGAATACAGAACGCACTCAAAAATCCATGACTCTCACTTCCCAGTGTCCACAAGATCCCGAAGTTGTAGGAATGGAGTGTACTTGGGGGACAAGGGCGCTACAGGTGCAGCTAGCAGGAGATGCTGTGGAGGTACCCTGCACCCCTCTTTACACTGTTTTGTTGTTTGGTTGGCTTTTAAGTTTTCTTTGTGTGTGGCGCTCCTTATCGGGCTCAAGGCCTCACGCACATTAAACCTGAGCCACACTCCGGAAACTTGCACCCCCTTTTAGTATGCACACAGCTTGAGGTCCACGCGGGTGCAACTTTTCCAGGGACATATGGTTCGCACCATGAGGTAGCCTGGACAAGAAGCTGAATTTCTGGAACATACCTACGAAGTGAAGAAAGTGATTCCTCGACCCTCCCCCACCCACACAGTCCGGACGGACGCGTGCCTGCCTGTCAGCCCCGAGTGGCCCAGCCCGCAAGCTGGGCGGGCCCTCAGGGTGCGGTGGCCAATGAGCGGCGGCGGGGACATCGGCGGCAGGGGCTGCTGAAGGGGGAGGGGGTCTGCGCGCGCGCTCGCGAGCCCGGACGGACCGCCGCCGCTCGGCGGGGCGCGCGCAGGGAAGAGAGCCAACGCAGCGTGGTGGTGGTGGGGGGGAACAGGTGGCGGGGGCGCGCACGGGCATGCGCACCCGGGACCACCCCCTCTCCCCCTCCCTCATCCTCCCCCCCACACCCGGGCCCCCCGGCTCTGGGTACCTCATTTGCATGCTGCCTGGGCTCGCGTGTGTGTGCACACGCGCGCGTGCGCGCGCGCTGGGGGCGACGGGCCGAAGCGTGGGAAGGGGCGGGGGGCAGTGGGGGCCCTGCCCCTAGGCGGCGGCGGGGTGGGGGCGGCGGAGCGCGAACTGGGCCCCGCCCCTCGGCGCGGACGCCCGCAGCCCCTCCCTCCCTCCCTCTCCCGCCGCCTGGGCCCCCACGGGGAACAAAGGGGACGCTCTGGGTCTCAAAGCGCGGGCACTACTCTTAACAAACGCGCCTGCGCGCCGGTCGCCTCCTCCTGGCCCCCCGTGAGAACGCACAAAAATCCCCAACCGCCTCCAAATGGCTTTCCTCCCACAAAGCACTCCAACCCGGTGACCCAATCAAATACAGGTACCGGATAGACGAGAAGCGGGAAATGGCTGCTAAGTGCCCCTAATTAACATGGCGCCCAACAGCCTCAAAGCGCCGTGGGGTTTTAAGTAGTCAAATGGTGCGTGGTGTTTCCTAACTCTGTACCGGTTTGACCACTTGGATTTTTTTTTTTTTTTTCCTCTTTCCGGATACTCCTCTCGACATTCTACACAGCAGGAGTCAAGAGCTAGGAAAAAAAGGAATCGTAACGGCGCCGTGGACAACGAAACGCCGCGTGCAGAGCGCGTCGCCCTTAGTCTGTACCTCCCCGCTGGTAACTTAGGCCCCGCCCCTCCCTCTGCCCTCAACAAAGATGGCGCCGGCCTGGCTTCTTTAACCTCTGAGGCTGGGGAAAGGAAGGGCAAGCAGAAGGGCGGGGTCCGGGCGGGAAAGGGGAGTCGAGAGGGAGGGGGAAAGGGGGGGCTCGTCGAGGCGGGGGCCGGGGCGGGGAGGGGGGAGGGAGGAGAGAGCCGAGGCGGAAGTCGAGGGGCCCCTCAGGTGGAAGTGACGCTGACCCCGCTGCCCAAAATGTCGGCGCCCAGAGGGAGGTGTAAGTAATTAAAGAGGAAAGCCGACAGACTTTCCCGGACTCCCGGGGCTCTGCCTGGTTTCCAGGACTTCCGCTACGCAAAAGCAAGGTGGTCTAGACTAGTCCCCGGGCCGCCCGACCTGCCCCCGACCCGAGCGCCCGCGGCCGCACCTTTTAGGGACAGGGAAAGGGGTACAAAGGGCCAGTTTTCGGGGCCTGGCTCGAAAGATCGAGCATGGGGGGGCCTCCGCAGCACCACACAGTGGGGTGCAGGAGGAGGCGGGGCTTGTGGCTGTTGGGGCAGGGCAGGGCAGGAGGAGGAGCTTGTAGGGGCGGGGCCTACAGGAGGAAGGGAAGGATTTGAGAAATGGGAGAGGTTTATGCAAAGGGTGGGGCCTGGTGAAGAGGCGTGGATGACGTGCAATGAGGGAAAGGTCCTAGGTTGGAAAAAAAAATTGAAGAAACTTCTTAAGGTTAGTGGGAAGATGGGGGGGGTCTAAGACGAGGGAGGACCAGACTATGATGCGTGCATGCAGTTTGCCCAAGGTGTGGCTCAGAGAAAAGGTCGCCATGGCGAGGGGGTGCCGATGTAGGTAGGTGTGCAGTTTGGAGAGTTTTAGTGGAACTATCTATCGGATCTTTATCGTGAAGGTGCAGATGTTTGAAGGGGACTTAGCATCAGGCTAAGAAAAGTCAAATTAGCTTGGAAGCGCGTATACGAAGAAATGAGCGAAGGGGAACTTAGATATTCAAACTGCTCAATTAAGTCTTCACTGTGTGTGCACCGGCTTTCCTAAGTGCGTTGAACACGTGGCTGCACAGTTTTACTTAGCTCAAACCATCCCTGTGTTAGGTAGGCGCTGATATGCCCATTTCAGAGGTGGGAAGAGTTTCTGTTTCTGAAGCGACAGAACCAGTCTGAACGCCCTAGAAGCATGAGGCAAATGTGCTCAGCCCCACATCCTGGCTTGGCTAACTTGTCTTCAGAGAAGAGGTCTGTAGTGGGCAGGGCTTAGAGAGAACAGAGAGAGAGAGAGAGAAAGAGAGAGAGAGAGCGCTTTCAGAACACCTTGTGAAGAAGCAATATGCACGTGGCTGGAGTAATTTTAAAAATGAAGAGGGTTTGTAGGGACCGGGAGAAATTTAAAGGGAAGTGGGTGTGCCTTGGTGGTGGGAGTGGCTCAGCATTGGAAGGTCTCCCAGGGGACACGTGTGTCTGAGCTCAGGAAAGGAATGACCAGTGGCGGGGAAGGTGATGCTTACCTGCTTTCTGTGTCTCTTCTTAACACCAGAGAAAGCCCCAAGCTACCACCGGACCTCCCACCATGGATGACTCCTCAATGCCTGTGGTCCCTGCCACTCTTGCTGCTCCAGGGCCAGCACCGTCTGCCACTGCTCCTCGGGTCCCCTTTCACTGCAGCGAATGTGGCAAGAGCTTCCGCTACCGGTCGGACCTGAGGCGCCACTTCGCCCGCCACACGGCGCTCAAGCCCCACGCCTGTCCTCGCTGCGGCAAGGGTTTCAAGCATAGCTTCAACCTGGCCAACCACCTGCGCTCACACACCGGCGAGCGGCCCTACCGATGCTCAGCCTGCCCTAAGGGATTCCGAGACTCCACTGGCCTGCTGCACCACCAGGTGAGTCCTGGGAGCCGCGCATGGCTGAGACGCGGGGCTCCAATTCCATTCAGCAAAAGGCAGCTACAGATGGGCCTGCCGAGTAAGTTTGTCCCACATAAAAGTTTCTCTGCCTCCCGTGCTGAAGCCTCTGAGGCCCACCAGAAGCATCAGGCTCGAGTTTACAGTTCTCCGCCTTACCATCCCGGAAGTAGGTTTATCCGGGTACACCCGACTCTTATTCTGCAATGACCGATTTTCCCTACACGGAACACAGGCCTTCAGAAAATGTATAATCTCTTAGAAAGATCAGGAGCCAGGTAGAGGGTAAAGAAAACAGTTTCTGAGAAAAGGCTTCTCTAAGTGAGAAGTTAGGAAGAAAATTTAAAAAAAAAAAAAATCAAGGCGGCGTGATGCATTGTTACAGTCCCAGCTTCTGGGAGGTGGAGGCCGGTAGACAAGAGGGCACAGAGATACGTGTCTGATTGAGATTTGAACTGTGAGAAATCCACTTGGGGAAAGCCTTGGAGGTCAGCCGGACAGCAAGGGCAAACTGCCCGGGGTGGGAGGGAGCACTGCGCATGCTCACAACTTCCTTCACTTCCTTGGGGGGAGACAAACTAACACATTCACCCCGGGTAGGGCAGCAACAGAAAAGCAAAATGGAGTCGCACCGCAGTTGAGCTTGCCAAGTCAAAGACTTTAATTGGGTCTATTTAAGAGAGCCCAGGTGAGACAATCCCAGCGGCATGTAACTGGAGCTATAGACTACTGTAGCTGCCGTGCCGGTGCTGGGAATCGAACCTTGGTCCTCAGCAGGAGCAAGAAGGGTGCTTAACTGTTAAACCGCCTCTATAGCTCCTCTCACTTTTTTTTTTGTTTTGTTTTTTGTTTTTGTTTTTTGGTCTCTCTGTGTTAGCCTTGGCTGTCCTGCACTCGCTTTGTAGACCAGGCTGGCCTCGAACTCACAGTGATCCGCCTGCCTCTGCCTCCTGAGTGCCAGTATTAAAGGCGTGCGCCACCACGGCCAGCCATCGCCTTTCTTTTTAAAAAAAAAAAAAACGTTATTGATTGTTGTTGTTTGGTCCGTTGATTGTTTTGTGACAGGGTTTCATGTTGTAGCCCTAGCTGGCCTCCAATTCACAGGACTGGCCTGCCCCCTGCTTCCCGAGTGCTGGGATTAAAGGCTTGCACTAACATGCCCAGCCTCCGTTATTTATATTCAAGCTAAGATGTGCCACGGCTCAGCTTACAGGAGTTGGTTCGCTCCTTCCACCGTTTGGGGCCCAGGGATCAAACTCAGGTCACCAGGCTTAGCCGCAGGTCCCTTTACCCCGCCGAGCCACGTTGGTAACCCAGATTCGCTTCTTTTGGCCAGGAGGAGGTAGCTTTGCTTGGCCCTCGATGAAGTCCTACTGTTTGTTTATAGTACGATTTTAACTTTTCACGAGAGGCACTTGTGAAACTTCCCTTCACAAGGAGGTGTCGGTCCCTTCTCAACGGCCTCCACGCCCGCCGCTGCCTGTCTAGTAGAACCCGGGGAGGCTAGATCAGACCCAGGGAGCTGAGGCCTGAGAGAGCTTGGATCCATTCTTCTGCGAATCGATTGCAAGGCCCAGATCTCAGCCCTGCCTCTGTGCTCTTGCTCCCAGGTCGTCCACACTGGTGAGAAGCCCTACTGCTGTTTGGTCTGTGAGCTCCGCTTCTCCTCTCGCTCCAGCCTGGGCCGCCACCTCAAGCGGCAGCACCGGGGCGTGCTCCCCTCGCCCCTGCAGCCCAGTCCGGGCCTGCCTCCCCTGAGCTCCCCCTGCTCAGTGTGTTGCAACGTGGGTCCCTGCTCGGTTTGTGGAGGTGGAGGGGCCGGCGGGGGAGAGGGCCTGGAGGGAGCAGGAGCGACCAGCTGGGGACTGGCAGAGGCTGCAGCTGCCGCCGCGGCCTCGCTACCCCCGTTTGCATGTGGTGCGTGTGCCCGGCGCTTTGACCACGGCCGGGAGCTGGCTGCCCACTGGGCTGCACACACCGATGTGAAGCCATTCAAGTGCCCGCGCTGTGAGCGCGACTTCAATGCGCCTGCGCTGTTGGAACGCCACAAGCTCACCCATGACCTGCAGGGGAGCAGTGCACCCCCAACGCAGGTTTGGGCCTCCGGTGGAGGTCCGGAGGTGGCTGGAGAGGGCGACAAGGAGGAGGTGGTGGCTGTCCCGCCGACCTGGGACGCCGGGCTGCTCCTGAGCCCTACTGGGGCTGGCGTGCCCAAGCTGGAGGCACTGCTCCCCGGGGACGAGGGCACCGGGAATGCCCGGGCTCCGGCTGCGGCAGCCGAGGCGTCCTCGGAAGACACACTGTACCAGTGCGACTGCGGGACCTTCTTCGCGTCAGCCCCGGCCTTGGCCAGCCATCTAGAAGCGCACTCCGGCCCAGCCACCTACGGCTGCGGCCACTGTGGGGCGCTGTACGCAGCGCTTGCTGCCCTGGAGGAGCATCGGCGTGCCAGCCACGGTGAGGGCAGCGGGGAAGCGGCCCCCGACGGTGAGGGCGAGCAGGCTGCTGGCGGGCCCGGACCCGGCTCCTCCAGCCGAGGCAAGAAAATCTTTGGCTGTTCGGAATGTGAGAAGCTATTCCGTTCTCCTCGAGACCTGGAACGGCATGTGCTGGTCCATACCGGGGAGAAGCCGTTCCCGTGCCTGGAGTGTGGCAAGTTCTTCCGCCACGAGTGCTACCTCAAGCGCCACCGGCTGCTGCATGGCACAGAGCGACCCTTCCCTTGCCACATCTGCGGCAAGGGCTTCATCACGCTCAGCAACCTCTCTAGGCATCTGAAGCTGCACAGGGGCATGGACTGAAAAACCAGGCCACCCCTGCCTGGAAAAGTGGTGCCACCCAGAACCCACACCGGGACCACAGTGAAGCATCCTTCAGCAAAGGGGTCCAAGAACATAACCGTTGGGGAATTTCTCTCTGAAATCTATAGATTCTTGACTTTGAGACCCCTCAAATGTGGTATGTTCAAATCAACTGGCCTCTGAGACTGGGGACCTGGGGATAAAAAAAACGGGTCTCCACTAACATCTCTCAAGCAGATAACGTGGGCACCCCTACACCACCACGGTCCTACCACCCACTTCGAGAGCCATCATCGATGACCTTCATCTGGGGAATGGGGGTGGGGCACCATCTTGGAATCTTCCAGGATCCCCTCCGGATGACCCCCATCGGCCACTGGTGGCCCTAGAAAATGAGTGCAGCCAGATTCTGCCTTCCCCCATTTACTTCCTATACTGAAAGGACCAGGGTAGATGGCCCCACCTTCAATTAACCCACTCTGAGATTAGGTCTCCCTTACTGCCGATTGGTCTGGCCCTACTACTGATCCTCCCCCATCCTGAACACTAGGTTAGACTGGCCCGAAGTCTTCCCCGCCCCGTAGGTTGAGCTGCCCCACATGCACATACTCCTATCCACTTGGAGTGGACTGGTGCAGGCTGTGTGGCCTGGCCGCTCTCTCCGTAGAGTTAATAGGGCAGACACTCCCTTACCTTAGGCTGTAGAGCGCAGTCCTCTGACCACGATTGTCTCAGTCCTGTGACCTGGTGGAGGTGGTAGACATGGAGGTTCCCTCGACTGCAGTGCCTGTCCCTCGGTCTTTCCATCACTACCAGCTTGCCTCTTTGTTCCAACCCCAAGGGGATAGGGGAACCTGGCTAGGGGTTTCTCCCCTGTGAGCCTCAACCTCACCCCCTGACCCCACTCCCCAATGTCTCTGGGACTCCAATAAACCTCATCCAGCCACTGCCGTCTTGTTTTCTGATCCTGGGCTTCAGGGAGGTGGGGCTCTCTGTCTCTTGGACTTATGTCCCCTAGGGCCTAGAGAGATGGCTCAGCTGTTAAAAAATGGATACTGTCCACTCAGAGGACCAGAGTTCAGTTCTGAGCACCACATCAGGCTGCTTGTAGCCACCTGTAACTCAAGCTCCAGTATTTGCTAGTGGCCTCAGTAAGCACTGCATCTTCAAAAAGGAAATAGACTGACAAGTAAGCACAGGACCTTGAGGGAGAGGCTGAAGAGGCCCTGCCCCCCCTTGTGGATGTAGAAGCCATTAACAACGGTCGGTAGGGTGTGGGGTACACACACCCCGAGTATAGGCAGTCCTTAACTGCCTATATGATTCCTTGGTAGCATAGTTACCGGTGAGCTGCCTGCACTCAGGTAAGTACCCAGATCCTCAAACCCTCTCAAGAAGATTAAGTCCTGCAGAGCAGAGTCATTTTCCATCTCACCTAGAAATCAAGAAACACCACACAGGACATGTGCCTTGGGAACCAGGTGGTCTCCTGAAGAGGTTCCACACCTTAGACTTGGTCTTCCCCAGATGAAGGTGTACATTAGGCTCCCTACAGGAAACCCTCGGGGACAGGACAGCCCATCAGACAATAGAAGAGGACCATGCCTGCTCATCCCCAGCCGGTCCCTTGCCGTGCCTGTTTGTTCCACACTCGGCGTTTCAAACTCCATACAGCTTCCAGTGAGCAAAGCAGAAAACACTGGCCCTCCTAGAGCCGATTATATCCTAGCGTGTAGGCAATGAGTTCTTGAGAGGGAGGAATCACACGAAGAGGGTAATCTCACGAGATAATGAACACGCAGCAAAAAGCAAGCATGTGGAGAAAGTGGTGGCAGCTGCCTTAGGCGCAGGCCTGTTATCCCAGCTACTCAGGAAGCTGAGGCAGGAGACTCAGAAGTCCAAGGCCAGCCTGGTTAACAGATGCTGAAACAATGGCGAAAGGTTGGGAGGTCGCTCAGTTGGTGGCAGGGTTACCTCAAAAGCGTTGAGGACCTGAGTTTCAGGTTCAGGACTCAAACACAGAAATCCCAGGGGTGACACTACAGAAGCAGGAATAGGATTCCTGGGGGCTAATGAGCCCAGGCTAGTCTAATCAGAGTCTAGCCTCATTCAAGCGATTCCTACCTCAAAGAGCATGGGCACCGTTGTCAAGGATGGCACCCAAGGTTGTCCTCTGGCTTCCTTCCACACAGACCTGGGGTACTCCCGAACGTAGTTGTGCGAACACACACATACACGTACGTTCGGGGTGGGGTGGGGAGGGGCAGGATTGAAAAGAGCTGGGAATCGATGGATCAGCCAGTGAGGGGTTGGGGCGGGGTGAGTGCTAGAGGCCTAGAATGCCTCAAGGAACTGCTGTGGGCGTGGCTCAGTGATAAAGCAGCCTAAAACTTACCCATGAGGGGCATGACTCAGTGGCAAAACACTTTCCTAACATGTATGTGTGCGTGCACACGCGCGTGCGCGCACACACACACACACACACACACACACACACACACACACGGAGTGAATGACTCAAAGGGCTTCTCGGCAGAGGCAGCATTAGCCTGGTCCTTGAAGAGGGACTGGTTGGAGATGCCTACATAGATACAGGGGGAGAGTGAGTCTAAGGATGGAGGGAGGGAAGAGGGGGAGTTGGCTCCCACATTTTCTCTCGAATCCCTGCCTAAGAGATCCCTCTATGCCAGACATTACGAAACCTGTGAGTTTTTTTGTTAATTCTACAGGGAACAAAATAGACAACCCCAGTCATCCTAGACTCTTCGTTTGTGTTTTGGTGGTTTTTTTTTTTTTTTTTTTTTTTTTGGACAAGTAGCCCTGCCTGTCCTGGAACTCACTCTGTAGACCAGGCTGGCCTCGAACTCAGAGATCCGCCTGCCTCTGTCTCCCAGATGCTGGGATTAAAGGTGTGGGTCACCACTGCCTGGCTACTAGACTTTATTTATTTTTGAGACTGGGTCTCACTATGTAGCTTTGGTTGGCCTGGAACTTACCATGTAGACCATGCTGGGTTTGGCACTCAGGGATACACCTACCTATGCCACTAGAATGCTGGAATTAAATGTATCTCCTGGACATGGATAAGCCACAAATACCCTCGGTATCCATCTTTTTTTTTTTTAATAATTTATTTAATTTTGTCCTATGTGCGTTCGTCTGAAGGTGTCAGAATCCCTGGAACTGAAGTTACAGACAGTTGTGAGCTGCCATGTGGGTGCTGGGAAGTGAACCAGGGTCCTTTGGGAAAGCAGACTGTGCTCTTAACCACTGGCCATCTCACCAGCCCCCTCGGTATCCATCTTAAATGCATTTGTCCTCTCTCCTGAGAGACTGGAACAGCCGGCATGGGCTCCCCCACTTTCCTTGCTCCAGTCTTTCACCATCCAACAGCCAGGGGGCAGGAAAAAAGCGCCCGCGCGCGTTGCCTCACCCTTCGTACTTAAAGCCTTGCTTTGCAGCTTTGCCCTGTCCACGATCACAGGCAAGTGGCCATCTTGAACTACCCAGCTCAAACTGACTCCTTCCTATTTCCTGAATCCCTTCCGTTGCTAGCACACTAGAATCAGAGCCTACAATGGCTGGGCATGATGGAACACACCATCCCACGGGTTCCAAAACATTAAAAGATGGCTCAGAGGTTTAAAGTACATACCGCTCTTTCAGAGGCCCCAAGTTCAGTTCCCAGAACCCACTTTGGGCAGCTCATAATGCCCTGTAACTCCAGTTCCAGGGATGCTACACCTCTGACCTCTGAGGGCACCTGTATTCTTTTTTTTTTGTTTGTTTATTTAATTAATTTATTCAGATTACACCTCAATTGTTATCCCATCCCTTGTATCCTCCCATTCCTCCCTCCCTCCCACTTTCACCCTATTCCCCTCCCCTAGGTCTGTGACGAGGGGGACCTCCTCTCCCACTATATGGTCATAGGCTATCAAGTCTCATCTTGGTAGCCCACTTATCCTTTCTCTGAATGCCACCAGGCCTCCCCACCAAGGGGAAGTGGTCAAATAGGGGACACCGGAGTTTGTGTCAGAGTCAGTCCCCGCTCTCCACTCAACTGTGGAGAATGTCCTGTCCATTGGATAGATCTGAGTAGGGGTTCGATGTTTACTGCATGTTGTATCCTTGGTTGGCCACCTGTATTCCTGTGCACATACAAATAATTAAAAAGATTGTGTCGGGGGTGGTGCAGGGTATCATGTAGTCCATGCTAGCCTCAAATTGGCTATCTGGTAGAGGATTACTCCGAGCTTTCTCTGGTGCCACCACCTCCCAAATGCTGAGACAACAGACTTATGCCACGTGCCTGGTGGAGAACAATTTTCTACAAAACTCACAAGGGCCGCTTTGGAAGGCTAAATGCAGGAGGAGACGTCTAGGAAGCATCTTTGATCGCTGGGAGCCAGCCATGTCCTTTTCTTAGTCTGGGTACCATCCATTCATTCACAAATGTCTGTGTGGTATGTGTACTTGTTTGTGTGTGCACGTGTTCTTGCAGATGTGTGAATGTGTGTGTGTCTGCCTGTGGAGGACGAGGTTGACTTGAGGTGTCTTCCTCAACCACTCTTCACCTTATTTCATTTTTTTTTATTACAGTGTGTGTGCTTGTGTGTGCATTTGTGCATGTGCCATGGCATGTGGAGGGCAGAGAACAATTTTCAGAAGTTCTTTCTCTCTTTCCATGTGGGTCCCAGGGATCAAACTCAGGTCATCAGGCTTGCAGATAACTTATTTACCCATTGAGTCATCTCACCAGCACACACACACACACACACACACACACACACACACACACACCACACACACCACACACACCACACACACACACACACCACACACACGCACACACACCACACACACACACCACACACACACACACACACACACACCACACACACACACATACACACACACACACACACACACACACCACACCCCTTATTTTTGAGACAGTCTTTCTCTAAATCTGAATCTTCTATCTGGCTAATGAGCTTCAGGTATGTACCTGCCTGTCTTCACTCCCTACAGAATTTCGCTGTGCCTGCTTTCACATGGCTGCTGGGCATGTGACCTGCAAATCAGGCACTTTACCTAAGGAACCATTTCCCAAGCACTAGCTGTCCTGGAACCCACTCTGTAGACCAGGCTGGCCTCGAACTCCCAGAGATCCACCTGCCTTTGCTTCCAAAGTGCTGGGATTAAAGGTGTGCACCACCACACCCAGCTCCTATGCACTTTTTAAACTGTGAGTCTTAGGCATCACAAGGAAGAAAGTTAAGAGAGATACTCAGGGGGAAAATAAGGTTTTTTTGGTTTTTTTTTTTTTTTTTTTTTTTTTTTTTTTTTGCACACACATCCCACACACAATAGACCCACAATTGCCAGTTTTAAAAAGTTCCATCCTTTGGGAACAAAGTCATTCCGCAGAGATGCTAGACCTTAGAGGGTTTAATCCCTGCAATGCGCATGGTGAAAAGAAAGAAAGGATTCTTGCAGGCTGTCCTTTGACCTCCACAGCTGTACCATGGTATATTCATGCTAACCCCAAATAAATAAATAAAAATGTAAAAATCAAGAACTATTTTCTAGGGGCTGGAGAGATGGCTTTAGAGGTTAAAAGCACTTGCTGCTTTTACAGAGGGCAGGAGTTTGAATCCCAGCACGCACATGATGGCTCACAACCATCTGCTACTTCAGTTCCAGGGGGACCAGACGCCCTCTTCTGGCCTCCATGGGAAACAGGTACACACGTAGTGTAGCACACAGACATACATGCAGTCAAAATACCTATATGCATAAATAAATAGGTTTTATAGTTTATTTAATATACATAACACATTATACATACATTCATACACACACACACACACACACACACACACACACACACACACACACACACACACACACAAAGAGCATTTTACACTAAGCAATAGATGTCCAGAAACAAAACTTACCTTTTCTGAGCAAAGTAAATCTTTGAGTCATGCCGTCCCAAGTCTATACTTACCAGCACATGGGAGGCAGAGACAGGGATATCCAGACTTCAAGGATGGCTGGGCTAAATAAGACTGTGTATCAAAATAAATAAATAGAGAACCAGGGTGGTGGTGGTGGCACACGCCTTTAGTCCCAGCACTGGGGAGGCAGAGGCAGGTGGGTCTCTATAAGTTCCAGGCCAGCCTGGTCTACAGAGTGAGTTCCAGGACAGCCATGGCTACATAGAGAATCCCTGCCTCAAAAACCAATAAACAAACAAACAAACAAACCAATAAAATGAAATAGAACCAAAAAGTCTGAATTGGAAAAACAAGGCCTGCCCTCCCGCCTGGACACAGACACTGCCCCGGAAGACAAAGCAGGTCTTGAGAGAAAAGAAGCTGAGAACAGCGAGCCTGGGAGCCTAAGGAGGACCTGGCTTCCACCCACCTCACGTCACCTCCACCACAATCTTTACTGTTCAAGAAAGGCAGTGATGAAAGACATTGATCCATTTTCTGAGTAGCATCCTAGGCTTGGTTTTGTTTTTGTCTTGTGTGTGTGTGTGTGTGCTTTCCCCCCTCCTTGGTTTTGTTTTTTCTGACAGGGTTTCTCTGTGTAGCCTTGGCTGTCCTGGACTCACTCTGTAGACCAGGCTGGCCTCGAACTCACAGAGACCCGCCCCTACCTCTGCTTCCCGAGTGCTGGGATTAAAGGTGTGTGCCCCACCCCCAACCTCCAGCTATAGCACAGGCTTGTAATGCTAGCCAACCCTGGAGAAGCTGAGACAGGAGGATCATTGTGAGTTCCAAGCAAGCCTGAGCTACGTAGCAAAACTGTTTAAAAACAAAACAAAATCTAACCAACAACAACAAAGCTCACACAAAGGAAAAAAAAAATCACGCTATTCCCAAGCATAACTATACCCAGAGCTGGTCGCTAAACCTGCCTCGGTGTGGCCAAGTTTTACAGTTGTTGTGATGGGAGAAAGAGCAGAGCCTTTATGTCTAGTGGAGCGTCTATGTCTCCAAAGCACTAATTACTGTAGGGATGCTGGCAGCTCCCAAGTCTCTCTTTGAGGCAACGCTCCTGTTGGCTAGCCTCTAAGCTCACCTGACTTCTGCCTCTCTTCCCCCATCTGATTCCCCTCCGCGCCACTGGAATCCTCAGCTTTCTAGGGCCCAAAACCATAATCCTCATTCTCCACATAGGGTCTCCTTCTCATCCACCTGCCTCCAGCTCCCAAGTGCTGGGTTTGGGCCACCGAGCCTGGTTCATGCTGGGATCACCCTGCAAGCTAGACAGGCACTCTTCAACTGAGCTCCGTCATCAACCCCTTTCATCCCCTTTTATTTGCCCACAAATTCATGGTGCTAAGAGCAGTGCAGTGAAACTTGCCTTCATGGAGTTTCTATAGTGACCAGAGGGAGATGGCCACCCCAAGTAATTCACAAATAGTCAAAGGTTGGTTTGAGGTAAGTACAGTGTTGAAAAACAAGGGCCAGGGGGAGCTGGAGAGATGGCTCAGTGGGTAGGAGCTCTGTCTCTTCTTCCAGAGGTCCTGAGTTCAATTCCCAGCAATCACATCGTGGCTCACAATCATCTATACTGGGATCTGATGCCCTCTTCTGGCCTGTGGGCGTACATGCAGATGGAGCATTCATAGGAAGCAGGGAGGGAGGGAAAGAGAGAGACAGAGAGACAGAGAGAGACAGAGAGACAGAGAGAGACAGAGAGACAGAGAGAGACAGAAAGAAAGAAAGAAAGAAAGAAAGAAAGAAAGAAAGAAAGAAAGAAAGAAAGAAAGAATGACAAGGTTCAGGTTGACCAGATGGCTCAGCAGGTAAAGGTGCTTGGTGCCAAGCCTAATGGCTTGGGTTCAGTCCTTGGGACCAACATGGTGGAAGGAGAGAATTGAATCCTGCAAACAGTCCTCAAACATCCACATGCACTCACACACACACACAATAAGTATATAATATGTAACAAAAAGGTTTTTTAAAAAGATTTATTTATTTATGTATTATGTATACAGTGCTCTGCCTGCAAACCAGAAGAGGGCATCAGATCCCATTATAGATGGTTGTGAGCCACCAAGTGGTTGCTGGGAATTGAACTCAAGACCTCTGAAAGAGCAGACTGTGCTCTTAACCTCTGAGTCATCTCTCCAGCCCACAAAAGTATTTTTAAAGAAGAAAATTGGGCTAGAGAGATGCCTCAGCAGTTAAGGGCTCTTACTGCACCAACATCTCCAGGGAGATCTGACACCCTCTTCTGGCCTCCTGTGCATTGCACAAACATGCACACACACTCTAACTCACACATAAATAAAAATAAAATATTTAAGTATTAGTAGTAGTAATAACAATAACAATGATGATGATGATGATGATGATGATGATGATAATAATTTTAAAGAAAGAAAACTGGAGCTGGGCATGATGGCACACACCTGTAATCCCAGCACTCAGGGAGGCAGAGGCAGGCAGATCATTGTGAGTTCAAGGCCAGACAAGGATAGTCCACGACAGCCAAGGCTACACAGAGAAATCCTCGTTGTAGCTAATTTGCCC
Source organism: Acomys russatus (assembly GCF_903995435.1). NCBI lineage: Eukaryota > Metazoa > Chordata > Mammalia > Rodentia > Muridae > Acomys > Acomys russatus. Next base: position 7,634,171 of record NC_067155.1, on the reverse strand, counting down.
CAGGCATACATCTCTGGGGATGTCTGAAGCAAGGAAACCCTTACAGAAATATGCCCAAAGGAAGAATATTTCAGGCAAAGGAAGCAGGCTGTTGGAAATTAAGCGAGGGAATATTGGGCCTGGTTATATTTGCCTTTGTAACCCTAGCATTCAAGGAGCTGAGACAGGAGGATCACAAGTTTGAGGCCAACATGGGCTATATAGCCAAACTTTGCTTCCCATCACCAGAAATTAGGTGAGGGTCAAAAAAAAAAAAAAAAAAAAAGAAAACTATATAGGGTTTGAGGGCCAAAGGGGTGCGGGGAGGGCTGCTTTTTATTCTGAGCACGCAGAGGAAGCTTGGGAGGTGTCAAGCTCAGAATGAGGCGTGGCTGGGCCAGCGACACCTCTTATCAAGTAAAGGCACTTAACGCCAAGCAGGACAACCAAGTTCCATCTCTGGCACCCACAGGGTGGGAGAAGAGAACTGACTCTCACGGCTTGTTCTCTGACCTCCGTTACTGAATTCAAGGCTGGAAGCAGAAGAGCCAGTGAGAAAGCTTATTGCGGTGATAATGGAATGTGCCCCTCAATCAGCGCCTCCCACAGAGTGGGTCCCTTCCCAGCCACTCTGACCCAGCCACTTCTTACCTGGACCACTGCAGCCTCACCTCCCTCTCCCCTCTACCACCCTACCCCACTCTATCTCCCCCATATCCAGTTCCGCCTCCCCTAGGGTTTCTTAGAATGTCTCTAAAACCCTAATCGCATCATATGACTCTCCAGCTTAAAACCTTCTCAATGGCTCCTCAGTGCTCTGTGAATAACTCCAAGCTCAGGTGGCCACAGCCTTGCACAGAACTCTGACAGCTCTGGCCACTGTGGATGCCCCAATCCAAGACGCCAGATCCCACCCCCAAGTAGCAGCCTCCTTGTTCTCTTCTGTTTAAAATTCTTCCAGTTTACTCTTTTCTAAATTTGTTCCTCTTCTTTCTTTCCTTTTCTCACCCCCCCTCCAACTGCCTTTTGTTGTTCGCTCATTTGTTTATTTGAGACTGGGGCACCAGTAGCCCAGTCTGGCCTCGAACCCCTTATATATTTATGGTATGAAATTTTCATTGCCTAGTCTCCACCTCCTAAGTGCTGGGATCTCAGGTGTACACCACCACGCCCCCCCCCTTTCACTCTCTCCTCCTCCTCCTCCTCCTCCTCCTCCTCCTCCTCCTCCTCTTCTTCTTCTTCTTCTTCTTCTTCTTCTTCTCTCTCTCTCTCTCTCACCCACACCGGATTTATTTATTTATTTATTTTTGGTTTTTCGAGATAGGGTTTCTCTGTGTAGCCTTGGCCATCCTGGACTCACTTTGTAGACCAGGCTGGCCTCGAACTCACAGCGATCCGCCTGCCTCTGCCTCCTGAGTGCTGGGATTAAAGGCGTGCGCCACACCACGCCCGGCTCTATTTTTGTATTTTATGTGTTTTGCCTGCCTGTATGTATGTGCAACCCCACGTATGTCTAATGTTCTCGAAGTCAGAAGAGGATGCCAGGTCCCTTGAGGCTGGAGTGTTCTAGAGGGATTGAAAGCTGCTCTGTGGGTGCTGGGAGCCCAATCCAGGTCCTCAGCAAGAGCAGCAGGTGCTTCTAACTATAGAACCATCTCACCAGTCCCCAAGCCACTGACACAGCACACACAGAGACCTAGTACAAGTGGCGTTTGTGTAGCTCTCTTTCATGTGACCACTTGGAGAACCTTCACGTTTCCACACACACGGTGAGCTTCTTCGTCCTTCTTTTTTCCCAGGACATACAAGATTCCACTGGGTCATTATTTTTATTCCTCAGATATCTTACTGAGATTCTCAGCCGTCCATAGTGATTTACTTTTTTGTTTTTGTTTTTTGAGACAAGGTTTCTCTGTGTAGCCTTGGCTGTCCAGGACTCACTTTGTAGACCAGGCTGGTCTTGAACTCACAGCGATCTGCCTGCCTCTGCCTCCCGAGTGCTGGGGTTAAAGGCGTGCTGCCTGGCCATAGTGATTTTCAAGACTGTGGTGGTGGACTAGCCAGATAGCTCAGTCAGTACAGGTACTTGTCCCCAATTCCTAACGACCTGAGTCCAATGCCAGGACAGGACCTACATCATCGAAGGAGAGAACTGATCCCTGAAAGTTGTCCTCTGACCTTCACATATACGCCATGGTGTGTGTACCCCACATATGTAAATAATACAATAAAAATTAACTACATTTGATTTATTTTTATCTATTTGTGTGTCTTCCTGCGAGTATGTGTTTAGAAGACAGAAGATGGTGAGAGTCAGGAGGTTGTAAGGCCCTTGGCTTGAGTGCCAGGAGGGAAACTCTGGTGGGAGCAGCAGCAAACACTCTTAACCACTGACCATCTCTTCAGCCCCATACACTGTATTTACTTGTTGTGTGTGTGTGTGTGTGTGTGTGTGTGTGTGTGAATGTGTTTTACATGTGTGTGACTGTGTAGATAGCTCTGTGTGAGTGTGTGTGTTTGTATGTGTGTGTGTGTGAGAATGTGTTTTTACATGTGTGTGACTGCACATGTGTGAGTGTGTATATCTCTGTGTGTGTTTATATGTGTGTATGTGTGTTTTTACATGTGTGTGACTGTGTATATGTGTGAGTGTGCATATCTCTGTGTGTGTTTATATGTGTGTGTGTTTTTACATGTGTGTGACTGTGTATATGTGTGAGTGTGCATATCTCTGTGTGTGTTTATATGTGTGCATGTGTGTTTTTACATGTGTGTGACTGTGTATATGTGTGAGTGTGCATATCTCTGTGTGTGTTTATATGTGTGTATGTGTGTTTTTACATGTGTGTGACTGTGTATATGTGTGAGTGTGCATATCTCTGTGTGTGTTTATATGTGTGTATGTGTGTTTTTACATGTGTGTGACTGTGTATATGTGTGAGTGTGTATATTTCTGTGTGTGTTTATATGTGTGCATGTGTGTTTTTACATGTGTGTGACTGTGTATATGTGTGAGTGTGTATATCTCTGTGTGTGTTTATATGTGTGCATGTGTGTTTTTACATGTGTGTGACTGTGTATATGTGTGAGTGTGTATATCTCTGTGTGTGTTTATATGTGTGCATGTGTGTTTTTACATGTGTGTGACTGTGTATATGTGTGAGTGTGCATATCTCTGTGTGTGTTTATATGTGTGTATGTGTGTTTTTACATGTGTGTGACTGTATATGTGTGTGTGAGTTAGTGTGTGTGTGTTCAGATGCATAAGTGTGGAAGTCAGAGGACAACTCACAGAAGTCAATTCCATTTCCTCTTTCTGCTCTGTGGGTCCTGGATATCTAACTCGGGCCATCAGCCGTGAGTCAGGGGCCTCTGCACCGAGCCATCTTGCCAGGCAAAAATACCTACTTTTCTTTTTTTACGAAGAAAAACATGGAGCAATGAACCTGGCACAAATATAATATTGCATGTTTCTGGTTTCTGGAGGGTAGATTCCTGGAATTGCTAGCTTGTTAAAGCTTTCCAAACCTCTACTCATCCCAGACACGTACAAAAGGAACTGTTTACCCACTCTCTTGCCAACAACGTTTGGCATGAACTTAACCCTAAAGAAAAACAACAGCGGAACACAGGCAGATTCCTACAATGGGCCTGTTTCTCCAGTACATAAACTTTGAGACATGGTCGTGTTGGTCCCATCTAGCAGGCTGAAACATTAAAGCTCCCAGTTCAATGAAACATGCCTGCCAGAGAAGACTCAGAGAATATCATTCATTCCCATGGAAAGGCCCTCGACGTCTCTTCCATCCCCTGCGTTCCCACGGCACTTTCCCGAATCAGAGCGCTTCCTTCATCGCGCCACCGGTGGACTGGTTCTTGTCCGTCCCAGTCCACCCTCACCCCCGCCCCACCCCCTGCCTTGAGTCAAACGATGACTTTTGCCTCTATCGATCCAGCACCAAGGACAGAGCCAGCCCACAGTAGGTGCTCTGATAAAACTGGTCGGGTTGCCGTAAAGGGGGAAACTGAGGCTCAGAAAAGAGAGAATTGCTTGCCCAGGCAACCAAGGGAAGGCGGGAAATCGGGCCCCGTTTTAGAGGGGGGGCTACACACTCAAGCCTGTATCACTTACTGCTTCCTTCATCAACAGCTCCGCCTCCTCCAACCCTCTTTCAGACCCACCAGCCCAGCACAGTGCCTGGCACCGGCAGGGCTTGGTAAAATGCTTGTTTGTTGAAAGAATGAATGAATATGTGTTATCTGTTGGGAAATGGAGGAGGGGTGGTAAGCTGGGTCCAGAGTCCCAGGCTTGCAGCCCCCTCCTCCCTCTGAGGGGCCAAAAGACAGGCCTTCAGCCCCCACCCCTCCTAGGACCCAGGAGCTGCACCACCCTCCTTCTCTGCCCACCAAGGTCCCTGGCCCTCCGCTTCCGGCTTTTCGGCCAGTCTTTCCTTTTCCAGCCTCCGACCAAACACCGGGTTTCCGGGGGGAAGGCTTAGGCTGTAACACCGAGCCCAGCCTCCTCCTCCACCCCCCACCACGCTCAACACCCCTCCCTCCCTGCCACCACTGTCCGCGATCGCCCGGCAGCAGGGAAGGAAGAAAGGAGCGCAGGAGGCGGAGGTAAGACCGGCGCCCAGAGACAGGGGCGAGCCCCAGGCTCTGCGCGGAGCAATCCGCAAGGCCTCGACCCTCCGCCCCAGTTCTGCAGATCATACCTACCCGGAACAGATAGCCCCTTCTTGGACCTAGGGCCCCCGACAGCGGGCAGGCTCCACGCCCTCCCCCGACACCACGCCCGGCCAGGGGTCTGGCCCCAGCCTTCTCCTCCCTGGGGATTTTCTGCAGCCGAGCTCTCCGCCCCCTGCTCCCTCTTGTCTTGTGAGGCAGGGCCCCCTACCCAGCTCCTTCCTTCATCCGGACACAGGGGCTGTGTCTACCTGCAAGAGTCTAGTTCGCCTATCCTGTTCTATCTGAGACCCGAGAGTTGTAGCCTTCAGTCTTCCTGCCTGAGACCCAGGGACCCAGGACACAGTGCTCCTTCAAACCCAGGAGTCCAGACCCCAGCCTCCTCCCTCAGACCCAGGGATTCAGATCCCAGCCTCCTCCCTCAGACCCAGCAGTCCAGACCCCAGCCTCCTCCCTCAGACCCAGGAGTCCAGACCCCAGCCTCCTCCCTCAGACTCAGCGGTCTAGACCCCAGCCTCCTCCCTCAGACCCAGGAGTCCAGACCCCAGCCTCCTCCCTCAGACCCAGGAGTCCAGACCCCAGCCTCCTCCCTCAGACTCAGGAGTCCAGACCCCAGCCCTCCTCCCTCAGACCCATGAATCCAGACCCCAGCCTCCTCCCTCAGACCCAGGAGTCCAGACCCCAGCCTTCTCCCTCACACCCAGGAGCTTAAGCCCTGCTACTCCCTGGTTCCTCCCAGGCCCTGACTTCTGGCCACGCACACTGCATTTCCAGGGCCTCTTGAACTTTGAATCCCACCCTCCTTGGGCCCCAAGGGTGGACTGGTTCCCAAGCTTTCCAAGAATGTCCAAGCCCCTGGGCCCTAGAGCAAAATCAGTTGGCTGACTTTGTCTCCCTGTGTCTCCTGTATTTGTCTTGTTCTGTCTTCCTAACTGTTCCTGTTGCTGCTGATCTGTGCCCTCTCTCTCTCTGTCTCTCTTCCTTCTATTTCTCCTGGACCTTGTCGCCTTTTCCTACTTTCTCTCAACTCCCTCTTCTCCCTTACTGTCTCTGTCCCCTTCTGACTCTGATCTTTCTCTGTCTCTTCACCACCTGCCTCTCCCACCTCTCATCTGTCTCTTCTGGCCTGAGGAGTCCACCTCTCTCTATCTCACCATACACCGTTCATCTCTTCTCCCCACCTCTGCCTCTCCCCCCCCCCCCCCACCCCGCTTTTCCCCACAGGCATGGATCCACAGCCCCCTCCACCTGCCCAGGGCAGCCCACCTCACCGTGGCCGAGGCCGAGGCCGTGGCCGTGGCCGTGGTCGAGGCCGTGGTCGTGGCAGAGGAGGTGCTGGAGCTCCTAGGGCACCTCTGCCCTGCCCCACCTGTGGTCGCCTCTTCCGCTTCCCTTACTACCTGTCTCGACACCGGCTGAGCCACTCGGGTCTCCGGCCCCATGCCTGCCCCCTGTGCCCCAAAGCTTTCCGTAGGCCCGCCCACCTTTCCCGCCACCTTCGAGGCCACGGGCCCCAGCCCCCGCTGCGCTGTGCTGCATGCCCACGTACCTTCCCGGAGCCGGCCCAGCTCAGGCGCCACCTGGCCCAGGAGCATGCAGGTGGCGAGGTGGATCTGTCCACGCAGAGGACAGTGAAGGAGGAGCCCGAGTCCAGTTGGGGTCCGCAGGACCAGGGCGTGGAGCAGCCCACCACGGCGGTGGCCGGGGTTGCGGAGGAGGCAGCAGCAGTGTGGCCCGAAGCGTGGCCTGCGGGGGACACGGCCCCAGTGGTTGCCCCCACAAGTACCGATCCTCGAGAATCAGAGACCGAGGAGGCCGAGGCTGGCGCGGCGGAGCTAAGGGCAGAGTTGGCATTGGCCGCGGGGCGACAGGAGGAGAAACAGGTCCTCCTCCAGGCCGACTGGACGCTGCTCTGTCTCCGCTGCCGCGAAGCCTTTGCAACGAAGGGGGAGCTCAAAGCACACCCGTGTCTGCGCCCCGAGGGCGAACAGGAGGGCGAAGGGGGACCCCCACCCCGCCCCAAACGACACCAGTGTTCCATCTGCCTCAAGGCTTTCGCCAGGCCGTGGTCCCTGTCGCGTCACCGGCTAGTCCACTCCACCGATCGGCCTTTTGTGTGTCCAGACTGCGGCCTGGCCTTCCGCCTGGCCTCCTACCTCCGCCAGCATCGCCGCGTCCATGGCCCTCTCAGCCTGCTGGCCCCGCTACCTGGGGCCGGCAAGAAGGACGACAAAGCCTCAGGTGGACGGAACTCAGGGAAAGGGCCTGAGGGGGGCGAAGGGGCAGAATGTGGGGGTGCATCAGAAGGGGGTGAAAGCGGGCAGAATGGAGGAGATGCTACCCCGGCCCGGCCTCCAGCGGGGGAGCCACGTTTCTGGTGTCCCGAGTGTGGCAAAGGTTTCCGACGCCGGGCACACCTGCGCCAGCACGGGGTCACCCACTCCGGGGCGCGCCCTTTCCAGTGCGTGCGCTGCCAACGGGAATTCAAGCGACTAGCCGACCTGGCCCGCCACGCTCAAGTCCACGCCGGGGGTCCCGCCCCGCATCCGTGCCCGCGATGCCCACGCCGCTTCTCCCGAGCCTACAGCCTTCTGCGTCACCAGCGTTGCCACCGCGCCGAGCTCGAACGGGCAGAGCTGGAGAGGGCCTCGGCGCTGCAGGCGCTCCAGTCCCAGGCTGCACAGTCGCCCCAGCCTCCGCCGCTTAAGCAGGAGGCGGAAGGGCTCCCTTTGTCCATCGCCCACATCAAGGAAGAGCCTCCCTCACCTGGCACCCCACCCCAGTCCCCGCCACTTCCTCCTGTCTTTCTCAGCGCCTCCTGTTTTGACAGCCAAGACCATTCAGCCTTTGAGATGGAGGATGAGGAGGTGGACAGCAAGGCCCACCTACACGGATTGGGGAGCCTGGCCTCCTGACCCTCACATCCACCCTCTGCTCTTCCAGTTGAGCTCCCGGTTTGCAGTAAGAAAGAAGAAAGCTGAAGGAGAGGTTCCTCCTCAGCCTACCCATGAGCCCTGGGTCCTTCATCTTCCCCTTTGCCCACCCCTAGACCCCTGGTGCTGGTTAGGAACCTCTAACCCCAACACGTGTCTTAAGTAAGGCAGGACAAGGGCACTGAACACTTGGCCAGAGGGATAGACTGCTGGGTTTGCCCCCAGCCTGCCCGTCCCCCCACTACAAACACTGGACACCACCACCTCTTTGGGACTGCCAGACCCTGGGGGTTCCCAGTGACAAAGGTCTACCCCCCACCCCCGTTCCTCTGTCTCTGTGAATAAATGTGAGTTTGTGCACCCCGGGAGTGAGGCTGTCTGTGGAGGTGGGGGTTGGGTGAGTCAGGATTTAGTCACGCCTGGGTTCAGAACAAGGTTGTTCATAGACCAACCACATCCCAGGCGGTCGGATGTCCGATATTAAGGAAGCAAGAAGTCTGTAAACCCTTGAGTTGATGGAGAGGAAAGTTGAGTGTGCCAAGACAGAATGCCACGGTGACTGTCCTCAGGAGTCCCCGTGTGCGGTTTAGCACATCAACATGGTGTGCACTGGTTTCATTTCTGGAGCAGGTTTCTAGCCACAGAATAATGTGGGAAGTCTACAACTCCCTTTTCTGAGAAGGCACTAGATGTTTCCTCCACCCCCAAATACTTGTTGCCTTCATGAAGGTGTCAACAGACTCCATTTTCCTAAGGAAACCCAAGTACCAGATAGGATCCAAGTGCAGTGTGATGGGATGGTACCTAACTGTAATCCCAGCATTGCAGGGAGTGGAGGCAGTTAAAACAAGGATATGAACTTGTCATCTAGCCAAGGACACACAGGAACAAGTGGCACACCCAGGTATGTGGTTCCATAGCCAGCGCTCATAACCCTCATTAAGTGAGTTATCCTTACCTGGTCATTCATGTTGGGGTGCCTCGTGGAGCCCCCTCGCTACTTAGGGCACTGTCCTGGTGCCCTCCGCTCTTCTGTTGGTGAGACACACTCTCTTCTCAGTCTGTGGCTTCCATCCTAGTGGGAGGGCGTGGACAAGAAGATGAAGCGATTGAGTCATCATAAGGCTTCTTAGGCGTAGTGAGAGTTTTTTGGTTTCTTTGAGAACCCAGTTATGTTATGTGAATATGTATTTTTGCTTTGATCCCAAGGCCTGGGGTTATGGGCTGCTTCAGATTGTCCACGGCCTGTTAACTATGATTCTTTCGTGCTCTGGGAGGGGTGTGATTTTTTTGTCAGCCGCAGATGGTTTAATTCTGGGGGACTCTGGGTATAAACGGGAGATCCCTGAGAGGGCCTGTGGTGGCTTGCTTCTCCCCCTACTGCCGCATTTGCTGTTGTGGTTACTGGATTTCTGGTTTGCTGGATATTCTGATGATAAAGGTTGAACTTTCCCTTAGGAACTCAACGTCCCTGATCAAAAGGAAGCAAACCTAAAGAGGTCTACAACTCTTTCCCCTCTAACCTTCTTTCTCACCCACCTAGTATTAAGGGGTTGGAAGGGATTGGGGTAGAGAAGGGTGGTAGATAAAAAAAACACACACACACACAATAAAGTAGCCTAAAAAGTACTTCTACACTTAGGGGCCAGTGAAGTGTCTCAGTGGGTGAAGGCACTTGCAGCAGAGCTTGAGGACCCGAGTTTAAACCCCGGAGACCGAAATGGTGGGAGAAGGAATCCAACTCCAACGAGCTGTCCTCTGACCTCCACGTGCTAACCGTGATGTGTGCCTGTGCATGTACATACACACTAACACATGCATAAATGCACACAAAATACATGTAAGAAAGCATCTTTACTAGGGGATAGATGGAGAAAGATGATACAGGGCAAGGAGGGTAGGAAGCACAGCCCCATAGAAACAGGACCGAAGGAGAGTCCCAGCGATCACTGGGGATGTGTCTCAGAAGGAAAGCATTGCTGTGCAAAGGCTCAGAGGCAGAGACGTAGCTGGCACGCTCAAAGAGCAAAGGGACCAACATGACTATACAGGAACGAGTGTGTAAGGAAGAAGGTGGGGGCCAAAGAGATGAACTGGTGCTTAAAAAAAAAAAAAAAAAAGCGCGTGTTGCTTTTACAAAGAACTCTAGTTCAGTTCCCAGGACATGGCAGCTCACAACCATCCATAACTCCAGTTCCAGGCGATTCAGGACCTTCTGACCTCCAACACCAGACACACATGTGATGGCTATTCTTGCATTCGTCATCCATCCATCCCTCCGCCATCCTTTGCACCTCTCTCATCTATTAGCATGTATCTGTGGTCCATCCATCCACTTACTCATCTAATCATTATTCACCTATTATCCATTTACCCATCCATTCCTTTATCATGCACACACACACACACACACACACACACACACACACACACACACACACACACACACCCCTTGTTTTAGAGCAACTTGAAATTGTGGTGGTTTGAATCAGAATGGTCCCCATAGTCTCATATACTTGAACACTTGGTCCCCAGTTGGTGGAACTGTTTGAGAAGGATCAGGAGGTGTGGCCTTGTGGAAAAAGGTGTGTCATTAAGGGTAGGAAGCCTTTGAAGTCTCAAAAGCCCACACCATTCCCAGGTAACTCTCTCTGCTTTAGGCCTGAGGATGAAGATGTGAGCTCTCAGCTCCTTACCTGCCTACTGCCATGCTCCTCTCTGCAATCGTCATGGACTCTAACTCTCCGAAAATGTAAGCCCCAAGTAAATGCTGTCTTTCGTAAGTTATCTTTCTCGCGCATCTATTTCCTTAAAAAGAAAACTTTATTTTAAAGCAATTTAACAAATATTATTTCACTGCAGACACTTCAGCATGTACATCACAGCAAGTACCTAAGCATCTTGTCCTCAGCAAAATGTAAATCCCCAACACAGAGCTTCTCTGTGCAGCCCAGGTTACTTTCCAACTCTTGATGCTCCTGCCTCGCTCTCCTCAGTCTCCCAAGTGCTAGGATTACAGGTGTGTACTATGGTTAACTGGTTTCCTTTTGCTTCCTTCCTTTTTCTTCATTCTTTTTCAGTCTTTTATATTTATTTATGTATAGTGTGTGAACGTAGGCAAGTGTGCCCAACCAAGTATGTGGGCATGCGTGCCCTAACATGGTGTGATACGCTCTTTCACCTGTGGAGGTCTCTGAGGTTGGAGTAAGATCATCAGGCTTGGCTGCAGGTGCCTTTGCTGCCTGAGCCATCTCACTGACCTCAAACTCCACTCTTTAAAACTAAGAGCCTTGTTCTGGACAAGCACCCTACCGCCGAGCCACATCTGCAGTCCTTTGCTGATGGATTCTAGGCAAAAAACTCTACCAGGGAGCTGTATCCCCAGCTCTCTCACTTTAAAATCGTATTTGTTTTGTTTTGTTTTGTGTATATGTGGGACCTCTGTGTGTGTGAGCATGTGGGTGTAGGTCCCCAAGAGAGTCAGTAGAGGGAACCAGATCCCCTGAGGCTGGACTGACAGGCACCCTCCCTTTCTCTTTGTCTTTCCATTCTGCTTCTCTCCTTACAGCCCAATTTTTTGTCTCCCCTTCCCTTCCCTTCCCTTCCCTTCCCTTCCCTTCCCTTCCCTCCTTCCCTTCTCTCTCTCTCTCTCTCTCTCTCTCTCTCTCTCTCTCTCTCTCTCTCCTGTCTCCTTATCTCTATTTAACTATCATCCTTTGTTAGAACAAAAATTGCTCTTAACCACTTAGAACATCTATAAGTCTCTCTTTTCATTTTTTTTTTTTTTCCGAGATAGGGCTTCTTGGTGTAGCCTTGGCCATCCTGGATTTACTTTGTAGACCAGGCTGGCCTCGAACTCACAGAGATCTACCTGCCTCTGCCTCCCAAGTGCTGGGATTAATGGCATATGCCACCACTGCCCAGCTTCTCTTTTCTTTTCTTTCTTTCTTTCTTTTTTTCTTTTCTTTTTTTTTTTTTTTTTTTTTTGTTTGTTTGTTTGTTTGCTTGCTTGTTTGCTTGCTTGTTTTGTTTTGTTTTGAGATAGAATTTCTAATTTTCCCAGACTGGCCTTGAACTCTGGACTATGTCTTCCTCACCAGGCCCAACCTGCATTCTTTCTTCTGTTTTGTTTGATGACAAAGTCTCATGTAGTCAGGGCTAGCTTTGAATATATCCCACCTTTAGCTTCCACAGCCCGATCTGGGATTACAGGTACAAGCCGCCTCAGCTGGCTTCTGTTTTTACCTTTCGTTTTCTGTTTCAGACAGGTCTTCCCGTGTAGCCCCAGATTGTTCTCCAAGTTCATCTCTCGACTTCAGCTTCCTGAAGCCTGGGATCACACATGGCCCCAGGCATGGAGGCCTAGCTTCTACTCTTTTTAAATAAGGAACAAACAGAGACTAATGGGAAGGAAAGAAGTGGCAAGTAAGCTCCTTGCAATGATGGATGTTTCTAGAACAATCCTTTGTCTATAAAGAAGGGTTGTCCCTTCTTCCCATGTCCTGGCTTAGCTACTCAGTCTATCACTTCTGTGCATCAAGTTGGCCTTGAGGGCATTGTTTTAGTCTGGGTCATGTGTTTTGGTTTGGTTTTTTTGTTTTGTTTTGTTGTTTTTTTAGGTCAGGTGACCTGCTATAGGTTGAGTAATGTCAGTCAGGCTCCATGCTACCTATTTCCTTGGAGCTCTCCTGTTCTGATACAGGTGCAAACAGGAAAACAAGACCACGGGGGGACGCAGACCTGGGCACTTTCCTCTCCCAGACAGCAGAGGCTTTGGGACCGCTAACTTGCTAGGCTTCCAGTCTGGGAGCTGCGCCTCTTCCCAGCTGGCTCTGGAATGTGCCTGGGCAGCACCCCCAGCCTCCTTGAGCCTTATCTGCCACTGCCCACACGGTGCCAGGCAGGAAGCTGACTGGGCTGCCACTCTCGGCTCCCACCCCCCTCTGTGTGGAGAGGAAGGGAAGGAGGAGAGGAGAGAAAGCAAGGGAAAGGTGGGGGGGGGGTTGGGTTGCCAGGGAGAAGAGCACAGAGATAAGGAGACTGGGAGAGAAGAGACTCAAAGATACAGAGACAAGGAGAGAGAGATATGGAAACACACACACACAGAGACACAGAGAGAGACAGACACACAGAGAGAGACAGAGACAAACAGAGACAGAGAGACAGAGACAGAGACAGACAGACAGAGACAGAGACTGTGCTGTGTCCAGGCCCACAGACCCAGCTGCTCTCCTGGGTCACTCTCATAGGTGTCATGTCACCACATGACATAAATGTAAGATGAACCCCCTCCCCCCAGGATGTCTAAATGCATTTATTCCATCTGATGTTCTCCCAAATGCAATGGTAGAGGGACATGGCAGGTGATGCTAGGTAGCTTTTCTGAAACCAAGGGAGCCAACTGTCAGCGGGCCAGGACTCTTCCTGAGTCCACACGTCGAGCTTGGAGGGTCACACACCATACCACACAGCAAGAGACACAGATGGCGCCTGACGCAGAGATCAGTTCCGGCCCATAGGTACCAGGAAACTGAAACCTGGGTCCGAGGGCCACACGGACTTGGGTACTACTACCACAGTCTGAGTGAACCTGGAGCAAGGACCCAGCCCAGGCCACACCTGGAGTTCAGTCTCACGAAGGAAAGCAGCTGCCCTGGGTTCTTGACCCACAGAAACAGCAAGCTCTCTCGTGGGTGCCACTTCAAGGTGCAGCATAGAAACAGAACACAATCTCCTGTCTTGTTCCTTCGGTCAAGCAAGCAAGTTGCCCCCTCTCTTTCTGCGCATCTCACCTCCCTGTCACTGTCCCTCCGCCACTGCTGTTTCTGCTTCTTTGTCACATTCTGCTTCTCTCTGTCTCTGTCTCTCTCTGTCGATGTCTCTGTCTCTGTCTCTCTCTCTGTCTGTCTGTCTCTCTCTGTCTCTCTCTCGGTCTCTGTCTATATTTCTCTTTGCATCTTTCTATAGGTCTGGTCTCTATGTCTGTCAGTCAGTCTGTCTGTCTGTCTGTCTCTCTCTCTCTCTCTCTCTCCCTGTTTCTCTCTGTGTCTCTTCCTATCTCTGTTTCTCATTGTCTTTGTGCCTTCTTTTCTCTCTATCACTGTCTCTCCATATCTTTCTGTATCTCTCTCTCTCTTTTTTTTCTCTGTCTCTCAGTCTCTGTCCCTACATCACTTTCCATCACGTCCACCACATCCTGTCAGGGGCTAGATGTCATCCATGTAACTTATTGCCCGTGATACTAACTGAACCTTCTGGCTGAGGTGCAGATAGGAATTCTTTCTCTCTGCTTCCAGTGTACCCACCTGCTCCTTTTCTAAAGCTGTCCTGACAGCTATGAACACAGACAAGGGCTTGAAACTGCAGAGATCAAACATTGTATTGCCCTTGTCCTGGGGGGGGGGGTGGTACAGAGGTCTGGGCTCACAAGCCAGAGAGCCGAACCTGCACGCCTTTCTCGTTCATTGCCTTTCTTTGGAAACCTTCCAGGTCCCCTGACTTGTAGGCAGATCCTCCCAGCCTCTGCTTCATGGACACACAGCATCTCCCTGGACCTCCTTGTCTCCACAGGACTATCTTTCTATAAGGAGAGTTGTCATTTAGACTTAGTTTGGTTTCCTGATGCTGTGAAAATACCCAGAAAAGGGCAACTTGATGGAGGAAGGGGTGTATTTGGCTCATGATTCCAGGTACAGTCCATCATTCAGGGGAGTCCAAGGAGCACAAAGTTGAAGCCACTACTCAGCGCATCCACAGCCGAGAGACGAGAGCGGTGAATTAGTGTGTGCATGCTTGTATTCACGTTACCGTCTCCACTCTTACACACCCAGGCACCCCCTGCCCAGGGACTGGCCCCACCCACAATGGGCAGGTCTTCCCACCTCAGAGAACACAATAAAATCTTCCACAGAACTGCTCACAGGCCAATCTGATTTTCCCAGAAGATTCTAAACTGTGTCAAATTGATGGGATGGGAGTCTATTTGACAAAGGAGTACAGTCCACTGGTAAAAGTGAAGAAAACTGAGGCAATCCTACTTGTAAATAACATTGCATTCTGAGATGCCAAGAATTAGGACCTCAATGCTTACTTCTCTCTCTCTCTCTCTCTCCCTCTCCGTGTGTGTGTGTGTGTGTGTGTGTGTGTGTGTGTGTGTGCACGCGCGTGTGTGATGCATGTGTATCCGTGCGCGTTTGAAAGCCAGAGGAAAACCTTCAGGTGTCAGCATTTTTTTTTTAAGACAATGTCTCTTGCTGGCTGGCTTTGAGATCATGTGTAGCTGACAATGACCTTGAACTTTGAATCCTCTCGCCTCCACCTCCTCAGCAACGGGATTATAGCCATACGTCACCACGCCTTATGTCACCATGCCCACACTATTCAGTGGTGGTCCTTCCAGCTCCCACCTCCCTTGGCTTACCTGTGGGCTTTGCCACCCATGCCACTGCCTCCCTCCATCTGCATGGACGACACCCCACACATCAGCCTCAAGCCAGGTTCCATCACTGTTCCAGAAGTGTCTGCAAAGCCTGTGAGAGAGCTTTGGGAATAAAGGCACTGGCCACCTGCCCTGATAATGGGAGTTTGATCCTTGGTCCTCGGGACCCAGAGGATGGACCGGAAGAACTACGTGCCACACACCGCCCTTTGATCTCCACCCATGGGCTGTGGCAGGCACAACAAAAGGGAACCTTAAAAGAATGGGTCTTAGGGCTGGAGAGACGGCTCAGTGGTTAAGAGTTCCACCTGCTCTTCCAGAGGTCCTGAGTTCAATTCCCAGCAACAACATAGTGGCTTACAACCATCTATAATGGGATCTGATGCCCCTCTTCGGCAGATAAAGCATTCATATACAATCAATAAATCAATCAACCAATCAATCAATTTCTTTAAAAAGAAAAAGAATGGATCTTCAATAGAGTGGGCACAGAATGATCTGGACAATTAGTTCTCTTGGCTTCTTTCCTCGTCTGTTGAATGGAGTTAAAGCCAGGTTCCCTCCTGTATGTATACTCCTCATTGGCTTGTTGGTCATCTACCCCTTCTCAATGGGGCAGAGAGACCGTGGGAATCACCATGTCCTTAGCCTCGGATGCACAGTAAACACACAACAAATGAGCAAGGAGAAGACTGTACACTAGCACACTCCCCTGCTTTATAGAGGAAGTAAGTGAGGCTCACAGAGAGACCAGGGGACAGCTGGACATGGTGACAGATACCTGTAAATCTCAGTACTGGAGAGGCAGAAACAAGACGGTTGTGAGTTTAAGGCCAAGATGGCTGTATGGTGAGAAGCTGTCTCAACAAAGTAAAACTAAGGGCAGAGCTGGGGGTGTGGTTCAGTGGTAGAGCCCCTGACTAGAATCCCCCAGTGAGGGGCTGGGGTGTGGCTCAGTGGTAGAGCCCCTGCCTAGAATCCCCCAGTGAGGTGCTGGGGTGTGGCTCAGTGGTAGAGCCCCTGCCTAGAATCCCCCAGTGAGGGTCTGGGGTGTGGCTCAGTGGTAGAGCCCCTGCCTAGAATCCCTCAGTGAGGGGCTGGGGTGTGGCTCAGTGGTAGAGCACCTGCCTAGAATCCCCCAGTGAGGGTCTGGGGTGTGGCTCAGTGGTAGAGCCCCTGCCTAGAATCCCCCAGTATGGGGCTGGGGTGTGGCTCAGTGGTAGAGCACCTGCCTAGAATCCCTCAGTGAGGGTCTGGGGTGTGGCTCAGTGGAAGAGCACCTGCCTAGAATCCCCCAGTGAGGGTCTGGGGTGTGGCTCAGTGGTAGAGCCCCTGCCTAGAATCCCCCAGTGAGGGGCTAGAGGTGTTTCTCAGTCGTTAGAGCACTTACCTAGTACCTTCAGTACATATTTATATGCATACATACACACACACACATACATACATACATACACATACATACTACATGCATACACATACATACTACATGCATACAGTCATTAATTTAAAAGAAAACTTACACATCAAAAAAAGATGGAGTCAATCATCACTGAAAGTAATTTTTATCAATTTTACTTATTCACTGTTTGGAGGTGTGTGTGCCATGGTGCATGCAGAGGTCAGAGGACAAGGTGCAAGGGTCATTTTTCTTCTTCCATCACTTGGAACCTGGGTGTTGAACTCAGGTCATTAGACTTGATGGCAAGTACCTTTACCACTGAACCATCCTGTTAGTCCTGAAGATGATCCTTTTCTATAGGGTAGCGGGGTTAAACCTTTGGTAGAGGGGTTGGAGAGCTGGCTCAGCAGTTGAGAGCACTGACTGCTCTTCCAAAGGACCTAGGTTCAATTCCCAGAACCCACATGGCATCTCAGCACTGTCTATAACCCCAAGATATGACACCCTCATACAGACATACATGTAGGCAAAACACCAATGCACATAAAATAAAAATAAATATTTTTTAAAAAACCAAACCTTTGGTAGAGTACTAGGCTAGCATGCATGAAGGGTTGGATCGCCTGGCTTGCACAAACTAGGAGGCGGAGAGAAGAAGATCCGAAAGTCAAACTTATCCTTGGCCACCTAGTGTTTTTAGGGGCCAGCCTGGCCTATGTGTCTCAAAAACAAATAAAGCTGGCAAAAAAAAAAAAAAAAAGACTGTCCTGCTTAGATTTCTGTCAACTTGGTACAGCTGGAGTCTGTAGGGCATTTTCTTGGTTCATGATAGATGTAATAGGTGCCACCCCTGGGCAAGTGATCCTGGGTACAAGAAAGCAGGCTGAGAGAGCCGGCGGTCAGTGGTCCTTCATGGCCTCTGCTTCAAGTCCTTCCTCCAAGCTCCTGCCTTAAGTTCCTACCTTGGCTCCCTTCACTGGACTGTGACTTGGAATTGTAAGCCAAATAAATAATCCCTTCCCTCCACGACGTCACTTTTGGTCATAGTCTTGATCACAGCGATAGAAGACAAAGCAAGAAATTGCTGAGCTGGTAAATGTGCTTGCTGAGCAAGCCAGCCTGGGCACCTGAGTTCAAGGTCTGGGACCCACATGGCGGAAGGAGACGCCTGACTCCCTCTAACTTACACACACATTGCCCCTAGCCCATGCATGCACACAATAAATAAAATGTATCAAAATTGATTAACTAATTAAAGAATAGACCTTTAATATGTTCTAAGGTTTTCCACAGGCCACTTTCATTACAGTCTGTCATTACAGTGTGGGCTCAACCAGTAACCATTGCTGTAGTCAATTTTAGAATGTTCTCATTACCTGCAAAAGAAACATCAAACCTCTTAGTTGTCACACACACACACACACACACACACGCCCTCAGCAACCAGGGATTTGCTTCCTGTCTATTTTTGTTATTGTTGGCTGGCTTTGACTTTGCTATGTAGCTGAGGATGACCTTGAACCCCTGACCCTCTTGCCTTCACCTGGGGAGGGGGAGTGCTGGGGTTACAAGTGAGTATCACTGTGCCTCGCTGATTGCTTTTAGATTTGCTTTTTCTTTTATGCGTACGACTGTTTTTGCCTGCATGTATGGCATGAACGTGGCACAACATGCCTGCCTGGTGCCTCCAGAGGTCAGAAGAGGGCATCAGAGTCTTCGGAAAGGGAGTTCTGACCATAATGAGTCACCATGTGGGAACCGAACCCAAACTTGGGTCCTCAGAATGAGCAACAAGTATTCTCAACAGCTGGGCCATCTCTTCAGTCCCCACACCCCTTTTCTTTTGCTTTGCTTTGTTGTATTTTATTTTCTGAGACTAGAGTTTTTCTGTGTAGCATCCCTGGCTGTCCTGGAACTCACTCCTTAGACCAGGCTGGCCTCGAACTCAGAGATCCACCTGCCTCTGCCTCTCAGGTGCTGGGATTAAAGGCAAAGCATGTGCTACCACCAACCAGTTTGCCTTTTTTTTTTTTTTTAATGTGGGCTTGAAGCCATGCCTTCACACATGCAAAACAAGCTCTCATCAATTGAGCTCCATTCCTAGCTTATCTCTGTATTTTTATTACTGTTTTTTTTTTTTTCAAGTGTGGTCTTGTCCTGTATGCTATCCTTAAACACTGTGTGCCCCACACTGGCCTTGTGGTGCAGATCTTCCTGTCTCGGCCTCCTGACATTGAAAGTTCAGATGTCCACTACCACCCAGTGTTTGCTGTAGCTCACCTGTGTGTAGAGCTCTGTGAGAGCTATGTACTAAATTTTGTCTCTACTGTATCCCAGAACCCCTCCACACCGCCTGAGCACACAAGTTGGGTGCTCAGTAGCTGTTTAATCTCCTTGTTCTGGTAAGAATCCAGTCCCCCACTGCAGTGACCTCTGCTTCCCACTCTCTGCTCGGACACCTCTTCTTCGCTCACTCTTGTCCCATCAGGACTGTTGAGAGCTACTCCTGGGCTTGGCTTTGCCACCTCTGCTAGATCAGGTACTCTCTGTTTTCTAATCATTGGCAGGCCTGTCCAAATGCTTTGCAGACACCCATGGGCCGAGGATGGAATCTGTCTGCTGTCACCTGGGGCCAGCACTGTGGCTTTATGGTCTGGTTTTTTTTTTTTTTTTTTCCTTCTTCTTCTTCTTTGCTACTTTAGGGTTCTTCTCCTAACTGTCTTCTTTTTTTTTTTTTTTTTTTTTTTTTTTTTGGTAAAGATTTATTTAGTTATTTATTATGTATACAGTACTCTGCTTGCATGTACTCCTACAAGCCAGAAGAGGGCGCCATATCACATTACAGATGGTTATGAGCAACCGGGAATTGAGAGCAGGCGGCGCTCTTAACCACTGAGTCATCTCTCCAGTCCCCCCCAACTGTCTTCTAACAATAGCTTCTCTGGCTCAGCTGTCACCAACTGTCTTCTCACTCTGCTAGACCCATTCACTTTCTTTCTTTCTTTTTTTTCCCCAATTCACTTTCAACTGTCTCCTGTCTTCCCTCCGTGCAGTTGCTATATTCTTCTTCTTTCTAGGGTCTACTCAATCTCCTTCCTGCACCACCTGTCTTCTCTAGCCCCACTCTCTGGCTCTACTCTTCTCTGACCCAACCCCAATCCTACTCAGTCTCTCTCAACCTCTGTTGGCTTGTTTGTTTTGTTTTTCGAGGCAGGGTTTCTCTGTGCAGCTTTGACTGTCCTGGATTCAGTCTGTAGACCAGGCTGGCCTCGAACTCACAGAGATCTGCCTGCCTCTGCCTCCCAAGGTTGCTGGGATTAAAGGCGTGAGCCACTGGCTTTTTATATCCTACCCCGATTCCAGAATTCCAAGAGCCAACTGACACTGAGGGTCACAGGGTCCTTTAAAGGGCCAGGCATGCACAATAAATCACACTGCACAGCCCCTTACTCCTGGCTCAGCTTACGCAAGGTCCAAGGAAGTATGTATTAAGGTTCAATAAAAGTGAGAGAGAAAACAGTAACTTTGATTGACATATATCCTCCTGTAGTCCTTGGTTCACAACCTCTGCAAAGGGTGTGAAATTCAGTGGGTGGGTTTGCATGGAAGATCCCAACTCAGCCACGGACTCCCTGTGCCCGCCCCTCCCCCTGAAGCAGGACAAGGAGCAGGAGGCTTAATCTCTGCAAGTCTCTCTTTCCTCAACTATGAAACACAGCTAAGAATAGGACCAACCTCCCTGGGGCTGCTCTGAGGATTAGCACAGGGGCTGGTAATACGCAGAGTTCAGTAAATACCAGCTAGAATTATTGCTAATCGCACAGGATTTATGCAACCATTAGACCCACTGTATTTGGCCATGGGTCTGGCTCTTCATTCCCCACACGTTTCCTGACACAGGGAGAGAGAGAACCCGGCGTGCCTTTGGGCACTCTGAAACCTTCAGTGTGACTGGGGTGTTGGGTGAGATGGGGTGAGACTGCAGATAAGATGGAGTGGGTGCCAGCTCCTGAGAGATCTGGGGCCAGGATGGGGAGCCAGGGGGGGCCATGGAAAAGAGGAGGGTGGCCAGGTCAGAGCTGAGCATCAGAAAGATGCCCTTTTGGGGGTTATGGTGGGCCCTTCCAGGAAACAGGCTGGAGATGAGTAAAGATTAAGGTCTTTTTAGGAGAAAGTAGGTTCTGGAGGGAAGGCCTCCTGGGGTTGGAGAAGGCACCAGTTCTTAGCCTGTAGTCTCCAGAGTTCTTGAGAGATCCACGTAGACTCCAGGCGGGGTCTCTGGTCCCGGATATGCCATGCCAAGTTGTAGGGTTTATATATAAGCTAAAAAAAAAAGTAGCATGACAAAATTCAGCTGGTAGAGGGCTTGCCTAACATGCACAGAGCCTTGGATGTGATCCCTAGCACCACATTTAAAAAAAAAAAAAGCCCACAGATATACAGGGCTAGATAGATGGTTCAGTGCTTGCTGTTCTTGTAGAGGGTCAGGGTTCTGTTCCCATCACCCACATGGCAGCTCACAACATCCCCTAATTCCTGTGGGATCCAACACTCTCTTCTGGCCTTCAGACAGATGCACACGGTACACAGACATATATTCAGGCAAAACACTTATACAAATATAATAAGAATAAATAAATCTTCAAAAAGCCCAACTAGCTAATCCCAGCCCTCGGGAAGCAGAGGCAGGTGGATCGCTGTGAGTTCAAGGCCAGCCTGGCCTACAAAGTGAGTCCAGGACAGCCAGGACTAACACAGAGAGACCCAGTCTCGGGGGGTGGGGGGGAGACCCAACTAGGTGTAGTGGCAGACATCTTTCATCCCAGTACTCAGGATGTGGAGGCAGGAGAATCAGAAGGTCGCAGCCCTCCTTGGAGGCCAGCCTGGGCCACATGAGACTTCGTCATAAAAGAAAAATGTGTGTGTGTGTATGTGTGTGTCTCTCTCTCTCTGTGTCTCTGTGTATGTGAGTGTGTGTCTGTGTGTGTGTGTGTTGTGTGTGTGTGTCTGTGTCTCTCTGTGTGTGTCTGTGTGTCTCTGTCTGTGTCTCTCTGTGTGTGTATATGTGTCTCTGTGTATGTGTGTGTCTGTGTGTGTGTGTGTGTTTGTGTATGTGTGTATGCATGTGTACTTATGGACAGTCTTGGGGCCTTGCACAAGTACTCTCTCACTGAGACCCATTGAGACCTGTTTTTTTTTTTTTTTTTATTACTGTTGTTTTCTAGTTTTTGTTTTGAAACAAGTTCTCACAAAGCAAACTTTGTAATCCTCCGCGTTCCCCTCCTGAGTGCTTGGATAAGAGACCTGCAACGTCACCTCTGTGGCAGTTGTAGTCTATAAAATTGCCCAGAATACAAAATGAGCCATTGCTAAACCATTGCCCTGGGGGAAGGTGGGAGTCAGATTCCCAAAAGACTGGTCACATCAGCCAGTCAGTACATCGCTCTGTTTATTTGTGGGTCTTTGTCCAAACATGGATTGTGGGAGCCAGTAAAATGGTACATCCGGTAAAGGTGCTTGCCACCAAGCCGGACAAGCTGAGTGTGATCCCTAGGACCCACATAGTAGAAGGAAAGAAATGACTCCCCAAATGAATGCGGAGGCATGTACTACAGGCGCATGCATGTGAGTGCAGTCCCCACAGAGGCCAGAAGAGGGCGTCAGATCCCCAAGCTAGAGTTACAGACATTTGTGAGCTGCCTAGCATGGGTGCTGAGACCCAAACTCAGGTCCTCTACAAGAGCAGCAAGTGTCCTTAACCACTGAACCATTTTTCCGGCTCCTCAAAGTTTCATCTTTGGTCTTGGAAAATAAAAAATATATTCTCCACAGTCCTCAAGTTGGATTAGTCATGTGTCAAGTCCCAAAGGGCCCACCGGTGGTTATCAGCTCTTTGTTAGATAATACAACAATCCTTAGCTTTCCTCAGATTGTCAAAACGGGCCTATGGCCTCAGAAAATAATAATTAAAAAGCTTAAAGTCAGATAGGCTGTGTGGTAATGCCCAAGAAAGCTGTGCATTCTCTCTCCTCTCACGGAGGAATTCTCCTTCAAGGCCAAGGCTAGTGAAAATGTGTCACTTCTTGCAAATGGGGGAAGATATTAACAGGCAGCAACATGTTCAAGCAGCCCTTGCCATCCTTGCTTATGGGAGCACAGGGTTGGCTGGGATCTTTCAAGTCCATCCTCAGACAGAGATAGGGTGTCACATGCCGGACTGGGAGACTCGCTTGGAAGGGAAGAAACGCAACTCATGAAATGTTTTGTTGAGCTGCTGAGGGTCAAAGCAAGTCACAGAAGGTCAAAACGCGATGCTATTTATACAAAATTGAAAAAACGGGCAACATGACACCATATGGCCAGGATAGATTTGTACACATGGAGGAAAACGCAGAAAAAAAAAAATTCTTTTCCATTTTAAGTCATACGGTAACAGACACCTCGCTAGAACTAGTGGCTGCTTCCAGCAAGAAAAGGCGAGAGTGGAAGAGGAAAAAGCACACAGAGACCTTAAGTTATCTGGGAAGTTGTGTTTCTTACTATATGTTTTATTTAGTTGTGTGGAGGTGTGCCTATGTGACACAGCTCACACGTGGAGGTGAGAGGACAATTTGAGGGGTCAGTTCTCTGCTTCCACCACGTGGGTCCTGGCGATCAAACTCAGGCTGTGGGACTGAGAAGCAAACACCCTTACCCTTACTGACTGAGCCATCTTGCCAGCCTTTAAAGTGTCCCTTTACCAATGTTCTGAACAGGAGTTGCAAGTACCTTTGCCTCCTATGGGAGGAAACTGAGGCACAGAGGCACTGGGACACTCACCAGAGATCCCAAGATCAGCCAGGAAGTAACAAAGTCAGGACAGGGTCACAGGAGAAGCCCTTGGGGGCTGGCATGCAGGAGGACTGGAGGAGGAAGGCTTGGTGCCCAGAGCTCAACTTTAAAGAGGGGTGTGGTGTGTGTAATGTGTGTACGCCCTAGGGCCAGGCCTGGACTGTCCCCTGCCACACCTGTGTGCTGAGGTCACTCTGGGTGACCCCCGTGAAGCAGTCGTTGCTAAATGGAGAGGTGCAAAGCTCCCCGGATCATCAGGGGAGCTTGGGAGGGGGGAGGGCCGTGACAGGCTGGAGGCCTGAGGGGGCCCCTCACAGGCTCCTCCCAGCAGGCCCAGGTGGCCACCTCTCGAGCCTGACCTTTTCTGTTCTGTAAGTGACAACCCCTGCAGCCCAGAGTCACACCACTGACCCTAGATCCCCTGGAGCTAATAGAAAGTCCGAGTAAGCCCTCTGGATGGGAGACAGACCAGATGGAATACTGGTGCTTAATGTACGTGACCAATGACTGCTTCGCCATGCCTCAGTTTCCCCTGCCAGTAACCTGAGAAATATCACTCTGATCACCAGGGCATGTTGGACTTCATAAACTCTTGGATAAATAAATTAAGAAAAAGCGAGCACGATGCCCAGGACCTGTCATCAAGTACATAATGTTATCATCATATCATCTTCTGTTATTTTGGAGGTTTTTTTTTTTTTTTTTATGCATAGGCGACACATGCTGCTGAGAGGAAAATCAAATAGTGCAAAAGTAAACAGCTCTTTAAAGGTTTCCTGAAAGACATGCATGGATATTTATCTATTTATAAAGGGGTGTGTGTGTGCGCATGCATGCATGCGTGTGTGCCAGTGCACGTGTGTGTTTGCTGCACGCATGAGAATGTCTGCTTAAGGCAGAAGAAGAAGGTGTTGGATCCTCTCTTTCTGTAGAGTCTCTATTGCTGGAGTATTTGGATGTGGTTTCTGGGAACTGAACCCAGGTCCTTGGCAACAGCAGCAAGTGCTCTTAACTGCTGAGCCATCTCTCTAGCACTATATATGGAGTTGGTGTTTTTTTATTTGTTTGTTTGTTTTTTGTTTTTGTATTGTTTTATTTTGTTTTGAGACAGGGTCTGTCTCTGGACTCAACATGTAGACCAGGCTAGCCTTGAACTCACCTGCCTCTACCTCCCCAAGTGCTGAGATTAAAGTCATGCACCACCACACCTGGAGTGGGATTTAATTTTTTTTTTTTTAATAAATTTCTGGGTTTTCGTTGCCATTTTGTTTCTGAGATAGGCTCTCAGTGTGTAACGCTGGCTGGCCTGAAACTCACAGAACTCTTCCTAACTCTGCCTCGTGAATTGAGTATGAAACCATAAGCCATCATCCCTTCACATGTGCTCCATATAGAGGTCAGAGCATAGCTTGTGGGAGTCAGTTCTCTTCTTCCACCGGTGGGACAAAACCCTTGGTCCAGCCTCATCACACAGCGATTGATTCCTGCCCTAACTAGAGTATTTAAAGTACCTGCAGGAGCAGGGGTAGGCGGTTGAATACACACAGGTTGTTGGTGGGTTTTTAAAGATTACAACGTAGTTCAGTGATGGTAGTGGCAGAGACATATATGCAGACAAAACACCAATACACATTTTCAAAAAAAAAATCTTAATATATAACTGATAGTGAAATTGTAGTTGGCCTGTATTTTGTTTTATAACATTTATTATTTTACGAGGAAAAACAACTGAGCTGGGCAGTGTGGTGGCACGCGCCATTAATCCCAGCACTCAGGAAGCAGAAGGAGGTGGGATCTGTGTGACTTCCAGGCCAGCCTGGTCTACAGAGAGAGAGAGAGTTCCAGGACAGCCAGGGCTCACACTGTCTCGGGGGGGGGGGGGGGGGGGGAACAAAAAACAAAAAACGATGTTAACGGTTGTGCAGCTGGGTCTTCGGGTGAGGACTCCTGAAGTGGGAGCAGGAGTTGTCTCTGACTCTGTTGCTGCTTTTGGGTCTCTTCTCCCTAACTGGGCTGCCCTGTCTTGCCTCAACAGAAAAAGACGCACCTAGTCCTACTGCAACTTGATATACCAAGGGGGGTTGATATCCATGAGAGCCTCCCCCCTTCTTCAAAGAGAAAGAGAGGAGTGGATGAGGGGGAAGGAAAATGCCAGGGAGAGACTGGGAGGAGAGGAGGGAGGGGACTCATAGCTTAAACAACAACAACACAAAACAAAAACATAATCAAGCCCGTTTTCCTATTAGGGACATCTGTGCTTTCAGAGAGTCTCAAAGCTCCTTTACTGTACTTGTTTTCAGAAGTTTTATTTTGTTTGCTTGTTTGGTTTTTGGGTTTTTCGAGACAGGGTCTCTCTGTGTAGCCTTGGCTGTCCTGGACTCGCTTTGTAGACCAAGCTGGCCTCGAACTCACAACGATCCGCCTGCCTCTGCTTCCCGAGTGCTGGGACTAAAGGCGTGCGCCGCCACCACCCAGCCGGAAATTTTATTTTGTTTATTTTTCTCTTCTTCTTCCTCCTCCTCTTTTTTTGTTTTGCTTGGTTGGTTGGTTGGTTTGCTTTAGGGTTTTTTTTTTTTTTTTTTTCAAGACAGGGTCTCTCTGTGTAGCCCTGGCTATCCTCTGTAAACCAGGCTGGCCTTGAACTCAGAGATCTGCCTTCCTCTGCCTCCCAAGTGCTGGGGTTAAAGGCTTACGCCGTGACACCCTGGCTTGTGTTTTTCCTTTTCTGTTAAGACAGTCTTTCAGGCGGTGGTGGGCACGCCTTTAATCCCAGCACTCGGGAGGCAGAGGCAGGTGGATCACTGTGAGTTTGAGGCCAGCCTGGCCTATAAAGTATGTCTAGGACAGCCAAGGCTACACAGAGAAAGCCTGTGTCGAAAAAAAAAACAAAGATAGTCTTGCTAAGTTGTTCAAGTTGCCCTTGAACCCTCCATGTCACCCGGGCAGCCCTATAACTCTTTATCCTCCTGCTCTCTTAAGTGCTTTCAGGCACAGGCAGAGACGCCACTATACCTGCCTGTCTGGAATAATGAACTAATTAATTAATTTAACTCTCCTGGGACAGGGTTTCAGTTTGTCCAGGCTGGCTTTCAACTCTCCATGTAGCTCAGGTGTGTCTTCAGGGCCCCGCGCCCTGCCTCAGCCTTCTGGGTAACTGAGATTAAAATTCTACAGCATTGGGAGGCAGAGGCAGGTGGATCGCTGTGAGTTCGAGGCCAGCCTGGTCTACAAAGGGAGCCCAGGACAGCCAAGGCTAACACGGAGAGACCCTGTCTTGAAAACAACAACAACAAAAACAAATGTACAGCATCATACTTGGCCAGATTTGTTTATTTCTTTGTGTCAGGGCTTACTCTGTACCCCAGGCTAGCCTGGAACTCACTGGGTCAGGATAACCTCCAGCATGATCCTCCTGCCTCAGCCTCCTGAGCGCTGGGATTACAGACGTGCTCCACAGTGTCTGTCTTTGCTGGAGTATTTTGTTTTATTAAGTTTATGACGTTTGTTTGTTTATTCTCTCTCTCTCTCTCTCTCTCTCTCTCTCTCTCTCTCTCTCTCTCTCTCTCTGTGTGTGTGTGTGTGAGTGTGTGTGTGTAAACATTCCACAGATCGTATCAGTTCTTTCCTTCCACCATATGGGTTCCAGGGGTTAAAGACAGATTGGCCGGCTTGGTGAGAAGCCCCTTTGCCTGCTGAGCCACATCGCCAGCTCCCTGTCAATCTTCCTGTGCCTTTGCTACTCACCCTAACAGAGCACGAAAAAGACAAAGATCAAAGGAAATTTGACTTTAGCCCAGTCAGGCTCCTCAGTGGCAACCACCATCGCCAGTTTCCTGGGGATCCTTCCAGAGACTGTGAGAGCTGTGTTGTATCTTTATTAATAGCGGCTGTAGTAGTAGTGGAAACTTGAGTGGTGCCGACGTCAGGGCCGTGAGTCACCCAGGCCTGGCACGGACCTGCCTCCCTCTGACCCAGTGTAAGGCGATGCTACCCTCGGAACCTCAGTTTCCTGCTCCATGGGCTGGGGATAAAGCCGGACACTATGGCAGCCGGGGGTAGGGGGGTGGGCGGGTCAGTGTAAAGCCCCCTGCTCTGGCTAGGGTCAGGGCAGGTTGTAGAGCACTGAGAGATGCTGTGACCCAATGTGTCCCCAGCAACCTCCTCTCCCATGTCCCAAGGGCGGGATGGCTCTGGACCCCTGAGTCTGGGAGGGCTGGAGCATGAGGGACAAGAGCTAGGGTGTGTCAACCTCTGGGTCTGAGAGAGGACCAACCTCTGGGTCTGAGAGAGAACGGTGCTTGGACCCCTGAGTCTCTGAGGGAAGAGAAACTGAGGCCTGAATTCCTGGGTATGTGGGAATAGGGCTGGAGTCTTAGACCCCTAGGTCTGAAGGAGGAGAGGCTGGGATGTGGAACCCCAGGTCTGGGTGTCGGGGCGGGGGCTGGGGCCTAGACTCTGGGTCTGAGGGAAGAGAACTGCCATCTAGACTCCCAGGTCGGAGAAACAGGGGTGAAGTCAGGATTGCCAGCTTTGCGAGAGAAGGGCTGGGGTCTGGATCCCTGGGTTTAGGGGAGGCGGGCTGGGGATCTAGACTCCTGCGTTTAGGGAACGGGGTTAAGGCTTGGACTCTTGTATTTAAGGTAGGCTAGGGCTTAGGCTTGGTATTATAAGGGGCAGGGCTGTGGGAATAGTGCTGACTTCTGGCCTTCAGCACTCACAGCCCCTAGAGGGAGGGTCTATTATCAAAGGTGGTTTAGAATTAGTGCCCCTCCTTTTTTCCTCTGCTCTCAGGCCTGGCTCTTGGGGGTTCACAATATGTTTTGTCCCCTCTGTCCTGGGACCAGTGCCCAGAGTCCAAGCTGGTCTAAGTTTGGAAGGGGGAGGGAGGGGGCAGCGGGTCAGGGGGGTGAGGGAGGCGTGTAGCGTGGGGGACGGGATGTCTCTGTCTCTGAGCTGTCCCACACACCTCTGCCCAGAGAAAGGGAGGGACAAAAGGGCTCGGAGAGACAGTTAGAACAAAGAGAGACACAGAGACAACCCAAGAGAGCCAGAGAGAAGAGGCAGAGAAAAGAGTGTGGGGACATCCTCTGAGCAGACAGGGGACAGTGCATAGGGAAGACAGAGGCAGGGTAGAGAGAGGGAGAGGGGAGAGTACCCTGAGGAGAAACAGAGAAGAAGAGGGTGCTGAGGAACGAGTCAGACAGATGGAAAGAAAAAGAATCAAAGTTCTACACAGAGAGTAAAGAAACAGAGACGGAGGGAGGAACAAAGACACAAAAGGGAGAGGGGGAAGGGGAAAGAGAAAGAGAGAGAAAAGAGAGACGAGAGAGAACAGAGAAAGAGAGAGAGAGAGAGACTCAGAAAGAAAAAGAGACCGCCAAAGGCTGGAGAGGACAGATAGAAGGCTGAGAAGACTCAAAAGAAATAAGCAAGGCAATACAGGTGACACACCCCCTCAGAGAGGGACAGGAACCGAGAAGGGAGTCTGAGAAATCTCAGGGACCAGGAAGACTATTTCAGACAGAGGTAGACCAAGGCAACCCTCCAACAGCTTCACCAAACTCTGCTTGGCAAGGACCCGCGGGGGTGCAAAGGGTTCCTCCGGCTGGCTCCTCTTTGGGGGAGTCTAGATAAGGGGTGTCTACAAGGGCCAGCTGACACCAGGCAACTCAGATGGAGCTCAGGGCCCTCAAGACCCCCGACGATGGGGACGCAGAGGTGAGATGCGGTACAGATGGGAGGCAGAGAGTCTGAGAGAACAGGAGGAGACAGAAGGAGAGAGATAGACAGAGCCAGAAAGACAGAGGAGACAGACAGACAGAGACGAGAGAGACAGAGAACACCAAGAGAGACAGAAAGAGAAGAGAGACAAAGAACACAGAGAGAGACAGAAAGACAAAGAACAGAGAGAGAGAGAGAGAGAAACAGAACAGAGAGATAGAAACAGATGAGAGAGAAAGAGAGAGAAGGGGGGGGGGAGAGCTGGAGGCCCAGACTCACAGAGGGACAACACTGCAGACCCAAAGGATCACTCTGTGGGATCGGAGGCCCCTGAGAACAAATTTCAGAACACGTGGAAGAGAGAGGGGATGAAGGGGTCCTTTGGACTAAGAAACAAAGCCATAGTTGGGCTGAGAGCTCCTGGCTGCCTCCCTTTGGTGGGGGGCAGACAAAGCCTCAGAGACAAAGACCCCTAGCTCTGCTAGGACAAGAAAACAGGTGTCCCCAGGCTGGGTGACTCACTGTGGCTCATCCTGCTCTCTGGGGACAGTGATGCTCCCTGTCCCTTGCATCAGCAGCTTGGTTCTGGGCTTGGCCTCTGATCTCTCGCGCTGCTCAAAGTTCAAAGAGGCCTCGGACTTGCCCCTCAACCATCCCACTCCCTCTCCCCATAGGAGGACACGGCTATGGCCTTGCAGCGGCTTGTGGAGCTGACAGCGAGCAGGGTGACATCAGTGAGAAGCCTGCGGGTCCAGTACCGCCTCATCCGAAAGTTGGGTTCCGGTTCCTATGGCCGCGTGCTCCTAGCCCAGCCTCGCCAAGGTGGTGAGTTCAGCCACCAAGGGGGTAGGCTTCAGTTTCTTCCATCACAAGGCATCTCAGAGACAAGCCAGGACCTAGTGGGAAGTTGGAAAGTGCAGAACTTTTGAGGTCTTCTGAGAAATATAGGACACCCAGAGAGGGCAAGTGGCTGGCTCCAGGTCTCACACCACACGGCAAGGCAGGAGAGCAATTTGAACCAGCATTCACATTACCACCATGTTCCTTTATGCTGTAGGGTATGGAGGACCAGACAGGGTAAGTCAGTTATACAAGGCAGCACAGCAATCCAAGGCAGAGCAGGAAAGGACATAAGTTGATTTTCATATGAGAACTCTCAGGCTCAGAGAGGTCAAGTGGTGCCCCAGGTCCTCATCTGACCTCATCTTCCTGACAGGTCAAAT
This sequence comes from Acomys russatus, assembly GCF_903995435.1. Classification (NCBI taxonomy): domain Eukaryota; kingdom Metazoa; phylum Chordata; class Mammalia; order Rodentia; family Muridae; genus Acomys; species Acomys russatus. The sequence goes on along the minus strand of NC_067155.1, from coordinate 7,603,958 downwards.
GGTGGCCCTTAAGCTCCTCCGACGGGACTCAGTCCTGAGGACAACTTTCCTGAGAGAATTCTGCGTGGGCCGCTGTGTCTCTTCACATCCAGGCCTGCTGCAGACCCTGGGAAGGCCCCTGCAGACACCCCGACATTTTGCCTTTGCCCAGGAATATGCACCCTGTGGGGATCTCAGTGGAATGCTCCAGGAGAAGGTGAGGCTGGAAAGGACTGCTCGGGTCCCCCTCTGTCTCTACCCACCCCAAATCAGTGGCCCCATCTAGATTCACCCTGAGACCCCAAATGACCTCACCATTTCTAAGTCTCAACACAGCTCTCTGCCTGGCTGCAGCGCTGACCCATATGACGGTCCAAACACAAGCTTGGGGTGGGGGGCTGGGTTGGCGTTAGGGTTGGAAGTGGGTTTGGGCTAGTGAGAGGGGTGGAGCATAGACAGATTTGAGGCTCTAGTTGGCACTGGGATTGGGAGGTGGGATGGAAGGGTTCATGGTCAATCATAGGTGGGCCATGGGCGTAGAGGAGGAAACCAGGGGTGATGTTTTTAGACAAGGGTGGGTTGGCGCAGGCGGTATCTGCAGGCCAGCTCAGGTAGGGGTTTCCTTTAGAAAGGGTACTAGGTCAGGACCGAACCCAGGGGAGCCTAGCCCCTCTTGTATTTGGAGATGTGGGTGCATGGAGGTGTCGCAGGGTAGGCTCTTTGGGTTTGAGATAGGATTAGAGAATAAAATTAGCGGGTAAGTGAAAGGAAGGAAGAAAAAAATAGATGGGTGGAGCCGGGCATGGTGGCGCACGCCTTTAATCCCAGCACTCGGGAGGAGGCAGAGGCAGGGGGATCGCTGTGAGTTCGAGACCAGCCTGGTCTACAAAGTGAGTCCAGGACAGCCAAGACTACACAGGGAAACCCTGTCTCAGAAGAAAAAAAAGGTAGATGGGTGGATGCTTGGATGTCAGGATACTGACTGGAAGGACAGAGGGACGGGTGGTTAGTTAGACATCTGGGTGCATGGGTGCACGCATAAATGGATGAGTGGGTGGACGAATGTGTAGGCACATGGGTGGATAGCTGTGGGATTAGTTTGCTGTGTAGATAGGTGGGTTTGTGGGTGGAAGGGCAGATGTGTGGATGCATGGAGCGTTGCTGCATGGATGCACAGCTGCATGGTTAGGTGGGTGTGTGGATGGACAAATGGATGTATGCTTGAATGCATGGCTGGATACATCGGCTGCAAGGTAGGTTGGTTCCTATGGGGAGTCAGTGGATGGAGAGATAAAGGACGGCTGGTGTGAAGGACTTCGAGTGTTTGTGGAGATATTGAATGGCTCCTCGGGATCCTTAGGATGATGGAGAGAGCAAGACAGCATGCCCTTTTCCTTTCTCCCCCCCTCCCCCACCTCAGGGCCTCCCGGAGCTGATGGTGAAGCGGGTAGCAGCCCAGCTGGCCGGAGCCCTGGACTTCCTCCACGGCCGGGGGCTGGTGCATGCAGACGTCAAGCCGGACAATGTGCTGGTGTTCGATCCTGAGTGCAACAGAGTAGCCCTGGGTGACTTGGGTTTGACCCGCCCCGAGGGCAGCCCAGCCCCTGCTCCCCCGGTGCCTCTGCCCACCGCACCCCCTGAACTCTGCCTCCTGCTGCCGCCGAACACGCTGCCCCTGCGGCCAGCTGTGGACTCCTGGGCCCTGGGCGTGCTTCTCTTCTGCGCTGCCACGGCCTGCTTCCCTTGGGATGTAGCCCTGGCTCCGGATCCTGAGTTCGAGGCCTTTGCCGGTTGGATGACCACTAAGCCCCAGCCACCTCGGCCACCAGCACCCTGGGACCAGTTTGCACCCCCAGCTCTGACCTTGCTCCAGGGACTTCTGGACCTGGATCCTGAGACTAGGAGCCCTCCGCTGGCTGTCCTAGGTGTTTTAGGGGATGACTGGGGGCTGCAGGGGGCTGGAGAGGGATCTGGAAGCTTAGCGGTTGTATCCTATAAAGATGGGGAGGAAGAGGAGGAGGGGGGATCGAGTTTGGAGGAGTGGACAGATGAGGAGGAAGACGGAATCAAAGATGGTGGGAGGCTGAGGGCAGATAATAGAGCTTCCTGACCAGGTGACTGAGACAGGTGGTCAGCACCTGGGCCAGAGTCACCTGTCAGAGGCCACCTGGGAAAGGCAACAGCTGTTACTGAGAGAAGACAGAGCACAATGCACTTCACTTTTCCCCCAATGAAGGCTGGCCTTGGATGGGCACACATCCCCCCTCCTTGCAGCGCACACACACACAGCTGAGGATTCAGGCCCCCTCCCCGTGTGCCCTCCCGCCCCGTGCACCCCCTCTTGTGCGCCCTCCCCACCATGCGCCCCCCCCCCGTTGTGTGCTGCTGTTGCTGCAGCCTCTGCGCCTCCTCCTCCTTCCATCTTCCTTTTTCATCTTCTTTTCTGTCTTGTCTTGATCTCTCTCCTCTTCCTTCTCCTCCTCTTTCTCTTTCTTCGCCCTCCCCCTTCCCCCCCACCCCGCCCCGCCCGCCTTCTTCTCACTCCTCCTGAGACAATCTCATGTATCCAAGCTGCCCTCAAAAACCCACTATGTAGCTGACCGGGAACTTCTGACCCTCTTGCCTCCGCCTCCCCGTGTTGGGATTCCAGGTGTGCACGTCGTACACACTGTTTTTGAGGTGTTGGATACTGATGGAACCTGGGGTGCCCTGGATGCTAGGCAGGGCCTCTGTCATCTGAACCACTTCCCCAGCTCCTGAGTGTCTTCAGGTGAAAGTCTCTGTTTCTCGCACAGATACCCTCCTGTACTCTGAAATGTTGAGCGCTTATCACGAATTCCTATGGGACCACTCTTTTGTAAGACCAGCAGTTCTCACCTCGTGGGTCGAGACACCCCCTTTTGGGGGCTCGCATATCAGATATTTATGTTACGATTCATATCAGTAGCAAAGTTACAGTTATGAAATGGCAACGAAATTATTCTATGGCTGGGGGAGGGCGGGGGTCTCCACAACACAGCGTCAGAGCATTAGGAAGGTTGAGAACCCCTGTATAAGACCATGGTGGCGGGAGACGGGGCTCCCACCATCTGAGACACAAGATCTGAGCTTGTAGGATCCGACATTGTGTTGATCTAGTATTTCCTGGCCTCTGTGTTGGTGACATTGTGGGAATTGTTTGTGTATTCTGAAGTTGTACACACACACACACACACACACACACACACACATCTACGCACACCGTGTCACTACTGACAGACACCCACATGTCTTATATGCCGCACCTAGCACCATTTTACTCTCATCATGGCCTACAGAAACTGGACCCCACCCCTGGGGTCTTCCCAGCCATCTCTGTCTATCCTCCTCCTTGTCACAAACTCCCGGGATATGCCTGGGCTTCCTCTCGCTTCTAGACGCGTCCGTTTTCCGTTTCCACAAAGCTCCACGTTCTCTGGCTCTAAATATTCCGGCTCCATTTCTCTTCTGGGACCCATCAATTCTGAGAGCCAAACTGGTGCCATGGCTGGTCCTCACTCCCAAACACCACACAGACACCCCACCCCCTGGCTGGGTGTGGCTCATCACAAGAGTTTATATTTAAAAAAAAAAAAAGTCAGGTTCTCGCCATGTCATGGTGGCACACACCTTTAATCCCAAGCACTTGGGAAGCAAAGGCAGGCTGACCTCTGAGTCTGAGGCCAGCCTGGTGTACAGAAGGGAGTTCCAGGACAGCCATGGCTACATAGAGAAACCTGTCTTGAAAAAAAGAAAAAGAAAGAAAGAAAGAAAAACAGAAAAAAAAAATCAAGTTCTCATGTATGTCAGGATGTGTTCTCTCTATGCAGCAGAGGATGACCTGGGATTTCTGATCCTCCTGTGTCCACCTCCTGGGATTCCAGGCCTGTGCCTATGTCTGTGCCTTGGTGGCAATTTATACCGCGCTGTAGATTTGAGCCCCCCAGGGTTTCGTGCAGCTAAAGCAAACACTGCAGCCAGAGCTACACCCCCAACCCAGAACCTACCCTTTCTAGATTTAAAAATGAGTTTACTAAATGCACCATGGTGCCCTGGACCGGACTTGGAAACAGGAAAGGGTCCTTGAGGGCGAAGAGGGTGAGTAGGACAACTGTTGTTGAAAGCTTTGCTAACTTAGTAATGAATGCCCCGGTGAGCCGCTGACCTCCGGCGGGGATGGGGGAGTGGGGAGGGAAGCTGGGTGAGGGGTCCAAGGGACCGTCGTCGCAACTGTTTTTGTAAAAGTAAAAATATTTACAAAATTAAAAGTGTATTTTGGACAAGGAAAGGACCCTACATCGTTCTCAATGCTTTAAACTCTAACAGCTGTCCCAGAGAAAGGGGGGAAAGTCATCCGTGATTCCCCCAGTTGCTTCACCACCTGTTTCTGGTCCCGGGTCTGAGGTCATTTCTCATGATGTCATTTTTAGAATCACGTCTCCTTTTGTTCCCAAATTCCTGAGCTCCTGGGCACACCTCCCGGAAGATCTGTGTCTGTCAGCAGGGCACCAGAGGCAGGAGCTGGGGAGCAGACCAGATGGGGTCCGAGTAAAGAAAAAACGTGGCCTTTTGAGGGAGCCGGCTAGGGTCTGCATCCCTAGATCTGAAAGAAGAGAGCTGGGGTTCAGCCCTGGGTCAGAGAGAGGAGGTCTGGGATCTAGACTGCTGGATCCCGAGGGAGGAGCGCTGGATCCCTGGGTTTGAGGAAAGCAGCTTAGGTCCTGGAATTCTGGGCCTGAGGGAGGAGAGCTGGGGGTGGGGATCTTCGATTACGAGGGAGAAAGGATGCTACCTAGCACCCCGCCCCCAGCCTGAGATAGGAGGGCTGCGTTCTAGACTCTTCCATGCGAGGAACGGAGGCTGGAATGTGAACCCTGAATGTGAGGCAGGAAGCCTCGAGTCTGAACTTCTGGGTCTGAAGGACGAAGGCTGCCTGGATTCCTGGTGGTTCCCACGGAAGAGAGCTGAGACCCCCTAGGCTAGGGCCTTTGCCCAACCATAGCAAGTACTAGGAGTCAACACACGATGTCGCTCTGCCCCCAGTGGGGGGCAGAAGGGGTGGAGCAGAGGGTGGGGCTTCACGACCCCCTAAGATGGGGGCGGGACTTGCTCCTGGGCAGTCTGAGGCTGACAGGAACCCCCGAAGTGCAGGGCACTCACTGCAGTAGGCAGAAAGGGGTCAGACAGCCTTGGAGAAGGTGAGGTCTGGAGCTCTGAGCCCAGGTCAGAAGCAGGGCAAGGTTAACCAACCGGCCTGAGGTAAGGCTCCAGCTGACCAGGAAAACAGGTGACAACAGTCCTGCTCCCTCCACAGGACAAGAAAGACTTTGCAGCAATCGAGTGCTTTAGTGTTGGGGACAGAACCCAAGGTCTAAGTTGTGTGAGTCACAGAAGTCCCTGGGACAGTAATAAGTTATGGTTTGAGACCCTTAGGTCTGAGGGAGGAGGCTGGGGTCTGGGACCTTGGATCGAGGGAGGAGGTTGGGGTCTGGGACCCTGGATCTGAGGGTAGATGGATGACACCTGGACTTCCGGGTCTGTGGTCTATTTCTTTGGGTGTCTGGAGGTGACCTGGGGCCTAGAGACCTGAGTTTCGGCAAGAGCTGCTGAGCTGTGAGACTTGGACCACAACATGATTGAGGGTTAAAGGCTTGGGGACAGGTCCAAGTGACAGCTTCGGGCAAGACCCTGGTGTCCTAAGCTGTGTAGAGCCCCACCCTTCCCTGGAGGCAGAGAGCACCTGTTTGCTCTTTGGAGAGGAGCTGCTCATCCACTCTGGGCCCAAGTCTGTTTGCTTTGGAAACAAGATGGGGGGGTGTCTCGATGGCCTGGTTCATCTTTCACCCTCGGGCCACCAGGTGGCACTGGGAATGGGGAGGGGCAGATCTGACCTCTCTGTTGACCTCAACTCACACTAGTGACTGTTTTCCACTCCTCTCAGGGGCTCTGACAGAATGGAAGCGAGTCACAGTGAGAAGTAGCAGTCAGGCCAGACTTATCCCTTAAATCCAGGCATCCTGGCCCCAGCCTCCTCCCTCAGACCCAAGAGCACAGACCCCAGCCTCCTCCCTCAGACCCAAGAGCACAGACCCCAGCCTCCTCCCTCAGACCCAAGAACACAGACCCCAGCCTCCTCCCTCAGACCCAAGAACACAGACCCCAGCCTCCTCCCCCAGACCCAAGAACACAGACCCCAGCCTCCTCCCTCAGACCCAGGAATCTGATTTCCTTGCTTTCCGTTCCTTGGGCATAGGCTAGTGATCTCTGAGTCCTGGGTCATTTGCTTTGTCTGTCTTGCAGAGATGCCAGGCAAACAGTCAGGAGACGGGCCAATGGAAGTGGCAGCCGTGGAGAACGGAGGCGATGAAGGCCTGGGGGGCCTCACGGTAGAGGAGCTGCAGCAAGGCCAGGAGGCTGCTCTGGCCTTGGAGGACATGATGGCTCTGAGTGCCCAGACCCTGGTCCGAACTGAGGTGGAGGAGCTGTACGAGGAAGTTCGACCCCTGGGCCAGGGCCGGTTCGGCCGTGTCCTGCTAGTTACTCACCGGCAGAAAGGTACTAGATCATGGGTACAGGCATGCCGTAGGATACAGCTGAAAACAGAGATTTCAGGAAAGTTAGCCAAGAGTAAGGAGTCTCATAAACCTCAATCAGATTGTCCTCCTTATTTTTTTTTCTTTCTTTTTCTTTCTTTCTTTTCTTTTTTTTTTTTTTTAGACAGGGTTTTCTCTGTGTAGCCTTGGCTGTCCTGGACTTGCACTGTAGACCAGGCTGGCCTTAAACTCACAGGGATCCACCTGCCTCTGCCTCCCGAGTGCTGGGATTAAAGGTGTGCGCCACCACTGCCCAGCCGGCCCCCTTATTTTCAAGCTGTGTGCTTTAGGGAGTTTCTTTAGCCTCTCTGAACCCCAGCTCCCTCTTTCAAAAGGTGAGAGGCCTAGCATTATAGTGCATGCCTGCTTAGTGTTGTCACTCAGGAGGCAGAGGCAGGAAATTGCTGTGAATTTGAAGCTGGCCTAAGATTTACAGTGAGTTCCAGGTTAGCCATGGCTATACGGCAAGATAGCTGTCTCAAACAGACAAAGCTGGAGGTGGTGGCTGATCGCTGAAAACCCAGTTTCCCTGAGATAGAATCCCTGGAAGTGGAGGCAGGAGGATCAGGAATTTCAAGTCATCCTATGATATATACGGAGTTCCAGGCCAGCCTGGGCTACAGGAGACTCTGTTTCAAAACTAAAAGGCCAGAGCCTGGTGCATGCCTTTAATTCCAGCACTCGGGGAGGCAGAGGCAGGTGGATCTCTGTGAGTTTGAGGCCCAAGGCTACACAGAGAAACTATGTCCCCAAAACAAACAAAACAAAACAAACAAACAAACAAAAGATAGCCGGCCAGGCAGGATGGCTCAGTAGGGAAAGGCACTTGCCACACAGTCTGATGACCTGAGTTCAATTCTCCAGACCCTACATGCTGGAAGAAAAGAACTGACTGCCCCAGAGTGTCCTCTGATCTCTACAACCTTCCCCAGACAAATGCACATCAATGAATCAATCAGTATAATTTTTTAAAAGGGAGAAAGGAAAGGAGTGTACTTTTTAAAAAGATAAAAAAAAAACTGATGAATTTCTTTTTTTTTAAATATTTTATTTACTTCATGTACGTGAGTGCTCTATCTGCCTGTACCCCTTTATGACAGAAGAGGGCATTAGAGGGTGTAGATTGTTGTGAGCCACCATGTGGTTGCTGGGAATTGAACTTACAACCTCTGGAAGAGCAAACAGTCTCTTAACCGCTGAGCCCATCTCTCCAGGGCCCCATGAATTTCTATCATACAGTCATGTCCTCTTACCTGCGCTCCCCAGGATGTTTGAAACTGTACGAACTTTTGGAAAATTTTTATTTTATTAGCATTGGTGTTTTGTCTGCATTCATGTCTCTGTGAGGGTGTTGGATGCCTGCTGGGAACTGAACCCTGGTCCCTCTGAAAGAGCAGCCAGTACTCTTAACTGCTTAGTCATCTCTCCATCCCAAAAGTGTATAAACTTTGTATCAACCGTGACATCTACCTTTTCCTCTTTCTTTTAAATTTTTTATTTAAAAAATATATTTTAGTCATGTGGAAATGGAGGAAGGGGGCGCACATGGGTGCAGTATCCAAAGAGGCCAGAAGAGGGCGACAGATGCCCTGAGGCTGGAGTTGAGGTGGTGGTGAGCCACTGGATGGTGGGTGCTGTAATTTCAACTCTAGTCCTCTGGAAGAGTGGCAATTCTTCTGTTTGTTTGTTCTAACCTTTCCTTTTATTTTATTACATTTTGAAATTCTTATGAATATGGATGTTTTGCTTGCATTCATGTCTATGCACCTCTCACACGCCTGGAGCCCCCAAAGGCCAAAAGAAGACATCTGATCCCCTGGGGCTGGACTGACAGATGGTTGTGAACTTCCATGTTGGGTGCTGGGAATTGAACCTGAGTCCTCTAGAATAGCACCCAATGCTCTCCAACCCCGAGTCATCTCTCTAGCTTTTCCTTTTTTTCTTCTTCTTCTTCTTGCCTTTCTTTCTCAATTTTTTTTCCAGACAGGGTTCCATGCAGCCCATGATGGCCTCAGACTTGCTATACATCTGAAGCTGGCCTCAAACTCCTGATCTTCCTGCCTCTACCTCCAGCGGAGTGCTGGGATTATAGACAATGCACCACCAGGCCTGGCTAACGTAGTTTGGGGGATGGAAACAGAGGCTTAGTGTATTCCGGGCAAGCAACCTACAGCGTAAATTACATCCTCAGCCTTGGATCTTTCTTTAAAGCAACAGTTCTCAACAGGTCTCGACACCTTTGGTAGGGGTAGGGTGGGTCCAATGACCCTTTCACAGGGGTCGCCTAAGACCATCAGAAAATATAGATATTTACATTACAGTCCATAACAGTAGCAAAATTGCAGCTATGAAGTAGCAACGAAAACAACTGTATGGTTGGAGTCATCACAACAGGAGGAACTGTATGAAAGGATTGCAGCATTAGGAAGGTTGAGAACCACTGCTTCAAAGAGGTAAGAGCCGGGCGGTGGTGGCGCACACCTTTAGTCCCAGCACTCGGGAGGCAGAGGCAGGCGGATCGCTGTGAGTTCGAGGCCAGCCTGGTCTACAAAGCGAGTCTAGGACAGCCAGGGCTACACAGAGAAGCCCTGTCTCAGATGGGGGTGGGTGGGTAGGAATTCTTGATCTTCCAGAGGACCTGAGCTCAGTGCCCAGTATCAGGCTGTTGACAGCTACCTGCGACTAAAGTTCAGGGAATCTGACGCCCTCTTCTGTAGGCACCCCACATATAACAGCATATTGTCTGTCTGTCTGTCTCTCTCTCTCTCTCACAGACACACACACTGCACACACACACACACACAATGCACAAATAAATATAAAAGGTCACCCATAAGTTTGAGGCCAATATGGTCAATGGATCTCCAGGGAAAGTGGAATTACCCAGCAAGATCTTATCTCAAAAAAACAAAAACAAACAAACCAAAAACCTACAACAACAACAACAGCAAAAACTGAAAAGAAAGGAAAGAAGGAACCTCACCTTTAAGTACAGCCCATTTTGGGGTTCCTAGGAATTTGTCTTCCATCTTTTGAGTTTGAAGGAATGCAATTTGGCCCGTAACCAAGAGAGGGGTAAAAAGAGTGAGCGATCCATGACAGGTCTGTTCAGAGCATGGAAGCACGAGTGACTGCAGGGAAACTGAGGCATTGCCGGTGAGGCCTCAAAGGCTTGGTTTCATTGGACATATGACTTGTACCTCTGCATGCTCAGCCTCATGCTAGATCTGAGGTTCCCAACCCGTGGGTCAGAACCCTTGGGGGTTCAAATGACCCTTCCGCAGGTGTCACCTAAGAGCACCAGCAAACACATTTATTTATATTATGATTCTCGTAACAGTAGCAAGATTACAGTTGTGAAGTCTTAGCAACAAAAATAATTGTATGGCCGGGGGGGTGGGGGTGGGGTGGCGATGCTTAGCACAACAGGAGGAACTGTAGAAAGAGCTGCAGCATTAGGAAGTTTGAGAGCCGCGGTTCTCCATGATGCTGCGAGTTGTGAAAATGGAGGCCATGCTGAGATGCTCACGGTACGGTGGGAAGCCAAGTGGGCAGAGAGCTTCGAAACACTGGGTGACATCAGGAGCTGTGGCTCAGGCCTAGGGCACCAGCCTTACATGCCTGAGGCCCCATTCAATCCCCAGTATGCCCCCCCCCGACCCGCAAAAAACCCGTAACACCAGAGCGTAGCAGGAAGCCAAGATACCTGGAGGATGTACAGCCTCCTGCAGGAGCCTGGGGTGTGTGGAGGGGAACGGCAAGGGTTTGTTTAAGGAAGCAGCCAGGCCTTTGATTCCATTCATAGAGGCAGGAGGCTGAGGACGTAGGATGTCAATTTCAAGGTTTTTTGTTTTGTTTTGTTTTGTTTTGTTTGTTTTTTGTTTTTTCCAGACAGAGTTTCTCTGTGTAGCCTTGACTGTCCTGGACTCCCTTTGTAGACCAGGCTGGCCTCGAACTCACAACGATCTGCCTGCCTCTGCCTCCTGAGTGCTGGCATTAAAGGCATGTGCCACCACCGCCCGGTCAATTTCAAGGTTTATCTGAGGCTGCAAAACTAATTCAAGACCCCTGAAAAACTAGTTGGAACTAGTTAGTTAGAACTTATATCAAAACACAAAAGTAAAAAGAGGTCTGAGGATGTAGCTCGGGGTGTACAGTACTTGCCTAGAATGGGGGGTGGGGTGTGGCTCAGTGATGAGCTGTTAGCTCAGAATCAGTGAGGGACTGAAGGCATAGTTCTTCTGTAGAGCCCCTGCCTAGAATCCCCCAGTGAGGGGCTGGGGTGTGCCTCAGTGGTAGAGTCCCTGCCTAGAATCCCCCAGTGAGGGGCTGGGGGTGTGGCTCAGTGGTAGAGCCCCTGCCTAGAATCCCCCAGTGAGGGCTGGGGGTGTGGCTCAGTGGTAAAGCCCCTGCCAAGAATCCCCCAGTGAGATGCTGGGGTGTGGCTCAGTGGTAGAGCCCCTGCCTAGAATCCCCCAGTGAGGACTGGGGGTGTGGCTCAGTGGTAGCACACCTGCCTAAAATCCCCCAGTGAGGGGCTGGGGGTGTGGCTCAGTGGTAAAGCCCCTGCCAAGAATCCCCCAGTGAGATGCTGGGGTGTGGCTCAGTGGTAGAGCCCCTGCCTAGAATCCCCCAGTGAGGGGCAGGGGCATGGCTCAGTGGTAGCACACCTGCCTAAAATCCCCCAGTGAGGGGCTGGGGGTGTGGCTCAGTGGTAGAGCCCCTGCCTAGAATCCCCCAGTGAGGGGCAGGGGCGTGACTCAGTGGTAGAGCCCCTGCCTAGAATCCCCCAGTGAGAGGCTGGGGTGTGCCTCAGTGGTAGAGTCCCTGCCTAGAATCCCCCAGTGAGGGGCTGAGGCGTGGCTCAGTGTTAGAGCCCCTGCCTAGAATCCCCCAGTGAGGGGCGGGGAGCGTGACTCAGTGGTAGAGCCCCTGCCTAGAATCCCCCAGTGAGGGGCTGGGGTGTGCCTCAGTGGTAGAGCCCCTGCCTAGAATCCCCCAGTGAGAGGCTGGGGTGTGCCTCAGTGGTAGAGTCCCTGCCTAGAATCCCCCAGTGAGGGGCTGAGGCGTGGCTCAGTGTTAGAGCCCCTGCCTAGAATCCCCCAGTGAGGGGCGGGAGCGTGACTCAGTGGTAGAGCCCCTGCCTAGAATCCCCCAGTGAGGGGCTGGGGTGTGCCTCAGTGGTAGAGTCCCTGCCTAGAATCCCCCAGTGAGTGACTGGATGTGTGGCTCAGTGGTAGAGCACTTGCATTCACAAGACCCTAGGTTCAATCCCCGGTAATAAAAAAGAAAAAAGGTGGGCAGCTTACCTCAGTCCTACAAACACAACCCTGTGGTAGGTAAGCAAGAACTAGTATCCGCAGGGCAGTAGGGGTGCGGCATTTGATCCCAGCACTCGGGAGGCGGAGGGAGGCAGGTGGATCTTTGTGAGTTCAAGGCCAGCCTGGTCTACAGAGCAAATTCCAGGACGATCAAGGCTCCACAGAGAAACCCTGTCTCAAAAACAATACAAAGCAACAAACAAAAGCCTAGTGGCTAATGCTAAAAGTCTTGACACTAGAAGTTTCTGCCTTGTAGGAGTTTGTGATCTGGGAGGTCTTTTCTATACAGGAGTGTAGAATTACTGGAGATTTCAGATTAGGTTTCTACTCACCTTGAGAAGAGAAATGCAGAGTGGGCACGGGCGCCAAGCCTATTGGTAGTGGCAGCACAGCCTGCGCCATTAGCGTGGGTTTGGTAGGGAGGCAACGATTGGGGGACAAGGAGGCATTTGCGAAATAGATTCCATCCGGGTGGCCAGCAAGGGGATCAAAAAAGCTGGTCCTAGTGACCTAACCTCTTAGCCACCTCTGGCATCTGTCCCCCCCAACCCCCCACCCACACCCCACCTCCAGGAACACCCTTAGCCCTGAAGCAGCTTCCCAAGAACTCTACCTCCCTCCGTGCCTTCCTGTATGAGTTCTGCGTGGGCCTCTCTCTTGGCACACACCCGGCCATCGTGGCAGCCTACGGCATTGGCATCGAGTCAGCCAGTTCCTATAGCTTTCTGACAGAGCCTGTTCTCCATGGGGACCTCATCACCCTCATCCAGCCCAAGGTGAGTAGGCCGGGCCCCACCCCCCCGAGCTTGCCTTCGAGAGCCTTACCAGGGCTCAGGGGAAGCTGCAAACAGCATGGACTTGCAAGAATCGTATTCACTGTGTTAGGCTACGCTGGAATTGTTGGGCCACTTTCGATTTTGTTGACTATATATACCCTATTGAGATTAATCAACCCTCAACCCTCACAAGCTCACAGTCTGCTCTGCTGGACTCAAGGCTCCATGGGCTCTCGGGGGGGCCGCATCTGGGATCCCTCAGTTTCCACTAGGCCTCACAGATCTCTCCAGGTCACACCTGCCTCATGCTGCTCCTCAGCATTCTTACAAGCTCACTTGTAGGCTCATACTAGACCTCAGGGGGCCTCAGAAGTTCGCAGGCCTCACAGATCTATACTGTCTCACAGGCTCACAGAGTCTTCCCCCTCAATAGGCCCCACAAACTCACAGGACTCATAGGCTCAACTGGGCATGGTAGCTCATGTTAGGACTCAAAGGCCCATAGGACTCATAGCTTACACTAGGTCTCGTAAGACTCACCTCACAAGCTCACACTAGACCTTACAGACCTGAAGTCCTCAAAGGCTTGCACTAGGCCTCAGAGACCTGTAGGCATAAGGTTATTGTGTAATTCAAATGCTGATTTCCATACCTCCCGTGTCTGGTTGCAGTCCTTGTTCTGAGAATCTCCTGTCTCAATGCCAGCCAGGGGAGGCGGAGTTAGAAGAGGAAGTAGGGGATTGATCCACTGGCAGAGGTGCAGGTGACATTAGGAGAGGAGCTAGATCAGGGAAAGCTGCAAAATGCAACTGTCTCTGGGATATAAGCTGGGAGGAAGACAAAGTATCTTCAAGGATTAAGAATAGAGTAACTGCTCAGTTCTTGTGCTGTGACGCTTATCATTAAACAAGTATAAAAGTCTTAATTATTTGTGTGTTAGCCAGGTTAAGAAAGAAACTTAGAAATAAAAACAGTTTTATAAAAATAATGTTAACAAAGCTGGGCAAAGTGGAGCATGCCTGTGATCCCAGAACTTGGGGAGGCAGAGGCAGGCAGATCTCTGTGAGTTCAAGGCCAGCCTGGTCTACAAAGGGAGTCTAGGCCAGCCAAGGCTACACAGAGAAACTCTGTCTTCAAAAATAAAGAAAGAAAGAAAGAAAGAAAGAAAGAAAGAAAGAAAGAAAGAAAGAAAGAAGAAAAAGAAAGAAAGAAAGAAAGTAACTTTAGCAAGACCTCATAAGCTCGCAGGTCTGATAGGCTCACACTGGACCTCACAGGCCTCACAGACACGCCCCACGTCTCACATAACGCTTGGGCCTGACAATCTCACACTAGGCCTTGCTGGCTTCACTGGCTCATAGGCCTCACGCCCACACAGGCTGACACTAACATTCACACAAGGTCTCAGAGGTTTATACTAAGCTTCATAAGCATTACAATCTCATGGAATTCACAGGCTCAGTGTAGGCCTCCCAAGGGGTCACAACCCTCGCCAGGTCACCCAAGACCTCAGGAGGGCCACCAGTCTCATAGACTTATACATAAGACCTTACCTTTTCATTTTCCCTCAGCAGCTGGGGGGGAACCTTCATGTCCTTTCCCGCCCTCCCCCCCCCCCAACAGGTGGGTCTTCCACAGCCAGCGGCCCAGCGCTGTGCAGCCCAACTGGCCTCCGCCCTGGAACTCATTCACTCCCATGGCCTGGTGTACCGGGATTTGAAGCCAGAAAATGTGCTGGTGTGTGACCCAGACTGCCGGCACGTCAAGCTGACAGACTTCGGCCACACCCGGCCTCGAGGGACCCTGCTCCGGCTCACTGGGCCACCTATCCCTTACACCCGCCCCTGAGCTCTGTGCCCCGCCCCCTTTCCCCGAGGGACTGCCCATTCAACCCGCCCTCGATGCCTGGGCTCTTGGGGTCCTGATCTTCTGCCTTCTGACTGGCTACTTCCCCTGGGACCAACCCCTGGTGGAGGCTGACCCTTTCTTCGAGGACTTTCTCATCTGGCAGGCCTCGGGCCAGCCCCAAGACCGGCCGCAGCCGTGGTATGGCCTGTCCCCTGCGGCAGACACTCTTCTGTGGGGGCTGCTAGACCCTCACCCCCGGAAGAGGAACTCCGTGAGCTCCATCAAGAGCTATCTAGGTCAACCCTGGAGGCAGAGGCAGGGGGAGGCTGAGGAATTGACAGAGGAGCTGAGGGAAGATGCGTCCTGAGGAGGCCAGGAGGCTGCAAAGGGAGAGCCATGTGCATGCTGAGACCTGCTTTGCCTGCACTGCCTGGCTGTGGCCTCCTCTCTGCTTTCAACCTGTATCTTAGCTGTCCTATGTGCCTTCTGTGTCCTTCCTTTACGCTGTGTGAGTGTGTGTGTTCATGTATGTGTGCGTGTGTGTGTGCACATATGTGTGTGGTGTGTGTATATGTGTATTATGCGTGCTCGTGTGTGTGCTCACACGTGTGTGCGTGTATGCGTGCAGTGTGTGTATATGTGCGTCGTGTGTGTGCGTGTGTGTTCATGTATGTGTGCATGTGTGCGTGCACATATGTGTGTGTATGTGTATTATGTGTGCTCATGTATGCGTGTACGTGTATGTGTGTAGTGTGTGTATATGTGTGCTCGCGTGTGCGTGTGCGTGTGCGTGTGTGTGTGTGTGTGTGTGTGTGTGTAGTGCTGTGTGAAGGTCAGAGGACTTTTGGGAGCCAGTCTTGCCTTCTACCTTGGGCCCCAGCAATAGAACTGAATTCTGTCCAGTGCCTTTACCTATGAGAGCCATTTTGCTGCCTCTTGAACTCTGGATCTTCCTGCCGCAGTTTCCTGGGCCCTGGGATAACACGTGTGCGCCATGCTTAGCTCTCCTGCACAGCTATGCTCTGTCCCACCCACCTCAGGTAGCGCCTCCCACAAGCCCCAGGTAAGATGGCCACCTGCCCTGAGCTTCACGGTCCTAGTCCCCTTCTCTACAGCATGCCCTGTTTATTTACTTCTTCAGTGAGTGCTGTATGTCTTCTGACTCCATGCTTATTTTCTGAGCTCCTGAGGGTGGGCTGTGGCTCCCGGAGACTGGCCCTACATCCTCAGAGCAATGCCTGGTCTGCAGCAGGCAGCCACATGAGTAGACATGTCTGGTCAGCGTTGCTCCCCACTGTGGGCTTCTCG
Organism: Acomys russatus; assembly: GCF_903995435.1. Lineage (NCBI taxonomy): Eukaryota > Metazoa > Chordata > Mammalia > Rodentia > Muridae > Acomys > Acomys russatus. The sequence goes on along the minus strand of NC_067155.1, from coordinate 7,588,115 downwards.
CACGCCTCACTGTCCTCCTGGCTTCGCCACGCCATCTTCTCTCATGGGGCTTCGGTCCACTCAAAGCTGCTCCAGCGTTTTTCTCTCACTCATGCATGCTGGGACACCATCGCTGTGTGAGGTAACGTTGTTGTTGTTGATGATGATGATGTTATTGTTTTGAGACAGGATCTCTCTGTGTAGCCTTGGCTGTCCTGGACTCACTCTGTAGACCAGGCTGGCCTCGAACTCACAGCGATACGCCTGCCTCTGCCTCCCGGGTGCTGGGATTAAAGGCGTGCGCCACCACTTGCCTCAGCTACTCTCTGCAAATAAAGTCCCCCTGGCAACTAGGTCGTGTGCTGTGACTCTGTCCACTAGGGAAGGAAAGAGTGTGCGTGGGAGGAGAGTGAGACGCAGACAGAGGAGAGGGAGAGCCAGAGAGGTCGTAGGACCAAGTGGTGCTTGAGTGAGGACACACACCCCTCCCCCGCAATTGTGTCACTCTTACATGGAGTCTGTGATGGCAGGTGTCTGTTGTTCGAGTCGCTGTTTAATTTTTAGTTTTAAAGAGGATCAGTCGTTAGGCCGGGCGGTGGTGGCGCACGCCTTTAATCCCAGCACTCGGGAGGCAGAGGTAGGTGGATCACTGTGAGTTCGAGGCCAGCCTGGTCTACAAAGTGAGTTCAGGACAGCCAAGGCTACACAGAGAGACCCTGTCTCAAAAAACAAACAAACAAAACAACAACAACAACAAAAAAAAGAGGCTCAGTCATTGTATGGTCATGCCACAGCATGCCTGTAGAGATCAGAGGGTAACCTGCAGAAGTTGTTTCTGCCCTGGATGGTGCCTTTACCTACTGAGCCATCTCACTTGCCCGGTTTTTAAATTTTTGTTTCCTTTTCGTTTTCATAACAGAGTTTCACTTTGTAGCCGAGGCTGTCCTGGAATTCATTGTGGAGACCAGGCTGGCCTCAAATTCACAGAAATCTGTATGTCTCACACTTTTTGTTTTTTTTTTACATAGTTTTACATAGGCCAAGCTGCCCTCAAACTCACTATGTAGCAGAGGATGACCTTGAACTCCTGACCCTCCTGCCTCTGCTCCCTGAGTGCTGAGATTACAGGCGTGCACCACCATGCTGGGTTAATGCAGGGCTAGGATTCCAATGCCTGGGCTTCGGTGCACGCTAAACACACACTCCACCAACAGAGCCACAGTCCCAGCCCCGTGAGCTGTTTATTCCTAAGAACCCTCTTTATTCTATCTAATCAAAGTTTGTGCGGTACCAGTGTCATGAAAAACACAGCTCAGGCCGGGAAGATGGCTCAGTCGGCCAAGGCTTGCCATAAAAGTATGGGGACCCAAGTTCCAACACTTTTTAAAGAAGTGGCGCATGCCTTTAATCCCAGCACTCCCAGGGGGAGGCAGGCGGTTCTCTGTGAATTCAAGGCCAGCCTGGTCTATAGACAAGTCCAGGACAGCCAAGGCTACACAGAGAAACCCTGTCTCAAAAAAACAAAGAAAGAGAAAGAAAGAAAGAAAGAAAGAAAGAAAGAAAGAAAGAAAGAAAGAAAAAAAAAATTCCTGCACTGTCAATAGAGACAGGCAGACCTCTGAGGTTTTCTGGCCATCCAACTTAACCTAATCGTTGAGTCCTAGGTCCCAGAAAAAGACCCTGTCTCAAAAAAACAAACAACAGGTGCTGGAGAGATGGCTCAATGGTTAAGAACACTGGCTGCTCTTCCAGAGGTCCTGAGTTCAATTCCCTGCAACCACATGGTGGCTCACAACCATCTGTAATGGAATCTGATGCCCTCTTCTGGTGTGCATAAAGACAGAGCCCTTGTATACATAAAATAAATAGATAAACACCTAAACAAACAAACAACAACAAAGACGAAAAATATATAAAACCAAGGCCAGCTCATTGCATGTGGGAGATAACATTCTGTGTTGGCTGTGGCTGAGCGCCTGAGACCGTGTTTGCTTCAGAACTGGGTGAATTGTGTGTGCTGGGGGCAGGGAGAACAAGAGGCTGAATTGCCTCACTCTGAGAGATCTTAGCCCCCCCCCCCCCCGTGTGTGTGTGTGTGTGTGTGTGTGTGTGTGTGTGTGCGCGCGCGCGCGCGTGCGCGGACTCACATGTGTGAGAGCTTGTGTCAGCACAGCCGGGTAAGGCAGGTCAGACAGGAGCCCCAGCCAGTCCTAAACCATCTGGTCCCTCGCTCCTTCTCACCTTCCCCCCACCCTAGCCCCTTCCTGGCAGCCACCTTGTTTGCAAACAACTCTCTCTTCCTCTTGGTGCCCTGCTTGGCTGCAGGCCCAGAGCAAGGCTGCAACCTAGGGATGGATCATGTGTCAGCAGCTCCCTAGCCCCCTGCACACACCCTCAGTGCCCCTGCTGTGCCTACAAGGTGCTGCCTGGTAGGGGGCCCGGCAGAACCCGTGTGCCCAAGTGCGAAATGACCCCAAGGAACCCCTGGACTCAGTTCCAGCCAAAGCGGTAGGGATGACAGCTGCTATCCCGGGTAGCCAGTGGGGCGCCTGAGAGTAAAGGATCTTTAGAAAGAATAGATAGGGACAGCAAAGGAGGGTGAGCTGTGTCAAGACCTCCTCCATGGATTTAAAATAGCATGAGCAATTAGGCCAAGAATGCGTCCAATAAAAGCTGGAGGCGCCTGGGATGAGGATGTCGCTGGGTAACGGGACTGGAGAAGGTCGCGCGGGGCACAGGGGCGCCTGTGCCTGCGTTAATTGGTGGTGGCAGCTGAAGATTAGCTGCAGGGTGATAATGACAGGGTGTCAGGCCTGAGCAGCAGGGGAGGACAGAAGAATCTTAGGAAGGGGTCGAGAGGAAGGACAACACTAATTAACAATGCGAAAAGCACCATTTCGCACCAAGGACACCAGCCCACTCACAGGCTCTCAGCGATGACTTCCTTCCCGGCATGCCAAAGGGGTCCCTGGGACTTTCTGTACTTTCGCCTTTCAGGGCTGTGGTGCTGCACAGGGGTGAGAGCCCGCAGGGGTGTGAGAGGAGGGGAGTGGGTAAGTGTGAGAGCACATGTGCAGCCACAGCCACAAGAGTGTGGAAGAAAGTGAGATCATAAGTGTGCACGCACAAGGATGTGTGAGTGTGGGTGGGTGTGACACAGGGAGTGCAAGAGCAAGAGTGACAGCAGAAGCATGGATGTAAGAATGGAGTTAGTGTGGGAATGTGCATGTATGCAGAAGCTAATGTGTGTGAGTGTGAACGTTAAGTGCAGGGTGTGAGTGTGTGTGCGACCATGAGGGTGTGCAAGCGTGTGCGGGAGTCAACATGACTGTGAAAGTAGGCGGGTGTGATATGAAACGTGTAAGTACATGTGAACAAGTATGTGTGTGCGTGTGAGTATGAGCATGTGGCCGTGAGTGTACATGGGTGAGTGTGGAGTTGCTGGGACTCGTGTGCTCGTAACTGTGGTTCTCTGAGTGTGCAAGGGTGGTTGAAAAATATGAAGTGTGGGGTGTAAGATTGAGTGTACATGGGTGAGTGTGGAGTTGCTGGGACTCGTGTGATCATAACTGTGGTTCTCTGAGTGTGCAAGGGTGGTTGAAAAATATGAAGTGTGGGGTGTAAGATTGAGTGTACATGTGAATCGTGCAAGGGTGGGTGCGAACGCTGTAATGTGAAAAATATAAATGTAGGTGTAAGACTGAGTGTACGTGTGAATATGATGGTGTTTGTGCACTTGGAAGTGAGCGTGAGTATAAGGAAGTGAGTATGAACACAGACCACATGGGCAGGTATGAATTTGAGTGTGCACAAGTGTAAGTGTGGTAGTGAGTGTGAGTACATGAGTGTGCATATGTGGGTGTGGAGGGTATTGCTAGGGCTAATGTGATCATCAGTGTGTATGAGGGTGGGTGTGAATATGAGCGTGCATAGGTACAAGAGTGAACCAAGTGGTGTGAAAATAAGTGCAAATATGAAATGTGTGCGGGAGTGAAAAGACGGCTCATGTGTGCAGGAGCGTGGGCCTGAGCGTGAGAGTAGCCAAGAGTGTGTGATGTGCGCTAGGGTTAGTGTGATAATGAGCGTGGTCATGTGCACAAAGGTGAGTGTGAACATGAGTGTGCACATGGGCAGGAGTGTGAATATGAAGTGTGGAGCAGACACGAAGATGAATGTGTTTGTATGTGTGGGACATGAATGAGTGTGGACATGAGTATGTTGGCTAAGTGTGTTCACACCAGGATGTATGTAGTGTGTGCAGGATCACAAATGTGTGTGAGCCTGAGTTGTGAGGGTGTGGGGTTAGCTGTGAGCGTGCAGGTGTGTCCACAAGTGTCAACATGAGCGCAGGTACATGGGAGTGAGTGTAAACCTGAGTGTGCACAAGCTTATGAGTTGCGGACACAGGTGTGTAGGTGTGAGCCAGGTGAGCCAGGTGTGGTGGCACACACACCTTTAATCCCAGTACTAGGCAGAGGCAGGCGGATCTCCGTGAGTTCGAGGCCAGCCTGGTCTAGAAAGTGAGTCCAGGACAGCCAAGGCTACACAGAGAAATCTGTCTCGAAAAACCAAAACAAACAAGTGTGTGGGTGTACATAACATGCTAGTGTGCCATTTATGAGTGTGAACGCGAGGAGCAGTTGGGTGTGCAAAGGTGTGTGGAGATGGCAGGTGTATGTGGATTCGAGTGGACATGAGTGAGCTCAGGCTGGGGGGGACGTGGGGGGCTGCTGAAGTGTGAGGTGGAGACGGGGTGCTCACTGTTACAGTAAATTGTATCGGTTCGGCCTAAGAGGCCAATAACTGACACAGGGAGACAGAAACGTACTTTATGGCTGCCAGCACTACGCCAGGCAGAATCTAAACTGATTCTAATCTACGCGTAAACTAACACAAACTACTCTAAACCTCATAACATACATATATCCGAAGCACTTGCCACTATGATCCTCGGAGACTTCTCTCTCCTTCCTTGTCAACCGTCAACCCTTTCCCTCTCAAACTCTCAAACTTGGCTCCGCCCCCCTCTCCAGGAAGTCCCGCCTTCCTCGTCCTGTCCTTCTGCCCAACTTATTGGCTAAACAGCACTTGATTGACAGTTGCTACATCCACTCAGGACATTCCTCCACACCTGATTGGTAAAGACCGGATGTCAAGCATGAAACACTTCAGACTGGGAGCTCGGCCTCTCTTAAGGGACAGGGAAGTGAGGATGTGAGAAGCTTCCTCCCTCCCGGAACAAGGCTGTTACCATCATCTGGGGCCAGTGAGCAAAGCCGTTCGCCACCACGCCTGATGGTGAGTTCCGTCCCCGGGTCCCACATAGTGGAAGGAGAGAACCAACTCCTGCAAGTTGCCCTCCGCTCCCTACACATGCGTGTGTCACGTGTGTATCCCCTCTCTCCTACCACACACACACCATATATGTAACTCCCACCAAGGAGCTACACTGGACCCAAAACAGTTCCACTCCTAGGTCTACACGGACAGGACAAAAGGCTGCACAGGGTACGGAGGAGATGACTCAGCCAGCATGGGGACCCGAATTCAGGTCCCCAGCATCCATACAAACAGCCATGTGCAGCCAGAATATGCCTGTACAATTCCAGGGTTAGAGTGGTATAGACTGAGGGATCCCCTAAACAACCCGTTGGTGAACTCCAGGGTTGTTTCAAAAAATAAGATGAACCAGGTGCTGGTGCATGCACGCCTTTAAACCCAGCACGGAGAAAGCAGAGGTAGGTGGATCTCTGTAAGTTTGAGACCAGCCTGGTCTACAGAGTGAGTTTCAAGACAGCCAGGGCTACACAGTGAAACCCTACCTCAGAAACAAACAAATCAGGTGGATTTTTTGGCAGTGAGCAATAGGGTTTTTTGTTGTTTTGTTTTGTTTTTCAAGACAAGTTTTCTCTGTGTAGCCTTGACTATCCTGGACTCACTTTGTAGACCAGGCTGGCCTCGAACTCACAGCAATCCACCTGCCTCTGTCTCCCCAAGTGCTGGGATTAAAGGCCTGCGCCACCACACCTGCCCGGCTTAGTAGTCAATAGTTTAACAGAGAAACCCAGCTAGTCAGAGTGCTGAGAACACAGGTCTGAGTTCAGCCCTCAGCTGCCACCTCTGAGTCACCCTGTCCAATAACAAAGGAAGAAGAAAGGACATAAGAGCTGGAACACATAAGAGGTCGGGAGGAGCACTGTGAAACACCGCCTTCTGGGTGTGACGTGGCCGCCACACTCAGGGAATCTCAGCGAGTTGTGGCTATTTACCCATGGAGGGGAGAGAGGTTCATGCGCCCACCCCCTTCCATTCTGAGTGACTGGTGGTAGTTCAGTGTTGAAGGCTGGGAAGGGGACACGTCATTTTCTTCAGTGTTGCAAGTAACCACAGTGAAAGTCAGTGGGAAATAAAAAAGAAATGTGAAAGTAAGAAAAGTAGCTGGGCATGAAAGCATCGTTGTGTACATGGATGAAGAAGATACCTGACATTGACTCCTGGCTTCCGTGCACATACACACACACACACACACACACACACACACGCTCGCATATATGCACACATGTACAAAGGCTGCACGCCTGTGTTTCCAGCAACATTACCCGGATATGTGAACATCCGACAGACCAATCCACGAATACAATTATGACTTCACCTGTGTGTGAGATACCCTTAGGTCACAGTAGAGGATGTGTGCATGGTGTGCATATCCTGAGTATCACAGAAGCACCTTGAAGCAATCACGGGGGACCACGGGTGGTAATTCCACTCGCAGGAAATATCTAGAACAGACCACCCGTTGTCAGAAAGGAGCCAGAGAGGCCAGAGCTGAGGTTCTGGGCATCAGGACTGCTAAGGGCTATGGCCTTCCGCTTCAGGGGGTGTGTGGCAGGCCGTGTTCTTAGGTTAGCTTTCCAGGAGTGCTGCATGGTTATCTTCGTATGCTCATAGCCAGGGGTCTGGAGTAGTGGCCCAGCAGTTAAGAGCATTTGCTGACCTTGTAGAGGAGCAGGGGTCAGTTCCCAGCACCCACATGGCGGCTCCCAACCACCCATAACTCCTGTTCCAGGGGATCTGATGCCTTATTTCTTCTGGGCTCTGTGGGCACCAGGCACACTCAAGAGTACAGACATCCATGCAGGCCTAACAGCCAATATACAAGCCGGGCAAGTGGATCTCTGTGAGTTCGAGGCCCAGGTTTTCTTTTCTTTATCTTTTCTTTTTCCTTCTCTTCTTTCATTCCTCTGTCCTTCCATCCCTCCTTTCTGTCTGTCTTTCTTTTTTTTTCTTTTTTTCTTTTTTTTTTTTTTTTTTTGGTTTTTCAAGACAGGGTTTCTCTGTGTAGCCTTGGCCATCCTGGACTCACTTTGTAGACCAGGCTGGCCTCAAACTCACAGCGATCCGCCTGCCTCAGCCTCCCGAGTGGTGGGATTAAAGGCGTGCGCCACCACGCCCGGCTTCTTTCTTTCTTTCTTTCTTTCTTTCTTTCTTTCTTTCTTTCTTTCTTTCAGACAAGGCCTTATCATGTAGCCCTAGCTGGCCTCAAACTCACAGAGCTCCACCTGGTTCTGACTCCCAAGTGCCAGGATTATAGGTGTGGGCCACTTACCAGGAACTTTCTTTTCTAATAGCAACTGCTATTAGGACTCAACAGCCAAAAGCCTAGCACAGAGAGAACAAAAAACCACAGTGGCCCTTCTCATAGGTAAGTTTTTGTTGTTTGGTTTGGTTTTTTTGAGACAGTCAAATAGGCCAGGCTGACTTCAAACTTCCTATGTAGCCAAGAGGACCCTCAACTCTTAATCCTTTTGCCTCTGTCTTCCTAGTGCTGAGGGTATAGGCATACACCACTATACCCCGTTTATGTAGTCCTGGGGATCGAACTCAGGACCTTGTGCATGCTGGGCAAGCACTCTACCAACTGAGCCACATCCCCGAGCCCCAGGTAACAAATTTTAACTACATGTGCTAAGACGTACGTTTCATTTGACAGGTCTTGAGGGTGTGTTTCTGAGCAAGCCCTGGTGAGTCGATGCTGGGTGCGATGTTGCTATACAGACCCAGGGTTCTGATGGGCTTCCTAGTGCCACAATTTATCCACTCATTTTTTTAGCATGTTCTCTGTCAACGGTCACATCCCAGGTAGATAATGACAGACATGTGTCTTGCTCTATGTCACTGGAGATACTGTCTTTGCTCCTGTTCTTTGTATATGTGTGTGGTGTACGTTTTTGTTTGTTTGCTTGTTTTTGTTTTGTTCTTTTCCGAGACAGGGTTTCTCTGTGTAGCCTTGGCTGTCCTGGACTCACTTTGTAGACCAGGCTGGCCTCGAACTCACAGCGATCTGCCTGTTTCTGCCTCCCCGAGTGCTGGGATTACAGGTGTGCACCATGGCGTCGAGCTTGTGGTGTATGTTCTGGTGTGTGTGTGTGTGTATGGTGTATGTTTTGGGGTGTGTGGGGGCTATGTTTTGATTGTGTGTGTGTGTGTGTGTGTGTGTGTGTGTTTAGTGGAGCTTAAGTTTGTAGTTCGTCTGCACCCGTTGAGCTTGCTAGTCCTAGCAGCTACTGTTCTGGGCTTGTCACAAGCTGGCAAGCAAACATGGGGCTCAGCTGTCCTGAGGGAGGGTGTCGAGGGTCAGGGCCAGCAGCGGGTGGGGTTGGCTACCCAGCCTGGCTCTGGGCCCTGAAGCCAGATGTTTGGGCTTAGCTGCCCAGCCAAACCAGGATAGAATGGCTGAGTAATTAGGTGCCCACTTGTTTGGGGCTGGCAGAAGGTAGCTGGGGGTGGAGAGACCTCAGGCTGGAACACCCATCGCACACCCGCACACCTCTGCTTTGCACCCCAAGCCGAGCTCTCTGGCACTTTGGGAGAGATGACCCACAGCTAGGGTCCACTTGATCCCATCCAGGGATAGAGACGACTGGTTCTTCCAAGCTGGGGTGCTCCTCTGTGACACCCCCAATGAGTCAGGACAGGAAGGAGAACGCAGCAGAAGCTGAACCTCCCAAGCTTAGCTGTCAGTAGTTATTTAAGTCTTTGGCTTAATAAGATCTGGGGACCAGAGAGTTCCCTGCGTGTGCCTTTGCCTGTTGGCGGGATCAGAGTGGCCATCTATCAAGACCCCCGGACATCATCATATTCTCTGTCTAAACCAGTAACTGGACCCTGCTGGCCTTTGCAGGACTGCAGGGGTGCCAGGCTCCACCACCTTCTGTGACCTCTGAGGTGTGATCTGGAAAGAGGAGGAAGGACTAATTTCTTGGCCAGGATTGCAGGAGTGTGGGGGGGGGGGGGGAGGAGAAGGGGTGTCTTTCAGGCTGGTCCTCAAGTTTACAGACCAGTAAAGAGAGGTGCAGAGCAGGGTAAGTCAGGCAAGCCTTCATGTGGAAGCACAGGATGAGGTCAAAGCAAGGGCATGTCCACCCTTGGTCGAGGGCTGGGTTCCAGCTCTGCTGTGGAGAGCTGATGGTGAGCTAGCTAGACTGCCCCGAGTCTTCTCTGCAAGGCAGAGCAAGGTCCCTCCCTCCCAGGGCTGTGGTGTGGAGGGAGGTAGTTTTCAGGTGGGGGCATGTCCGGAATTCCGATACTCAGGAGACAGAGGGAGAGGAGATCTGGAGTTTCTCTCTCTCTCTCTCACACACACACACACACACACACACACACACAAATGCACATGTGTGCGTGCACACACATGGGCACACACACATGTACACACAGGTGCACATGTGCACACATGCACAAGCATGCACATGCACACCCCTCGAGTTCACATGTTGTTAGGCACACAGAGGCATCGTTAGGTGTGTCTGGGATCACTCTTGTGTGTGTGTGTGTGTGTTTAGTTTTTCGACACAGGGTTTCTCTGTATAGCCTTGGCTATCCTGGACTCACCTTGTAGATCAGGCTGGCCTCAAACTCACAGCGATCTGCCTGCCTCTGCCTCCCAAGTGCTGGGATTAAAGGTATGTGTCACCACCGGCCAGCTCACTCTTGTTTTTAAAATGCCTTTCATTAATTCATATAGGGGTTAGAGGACACTTTGTAGAAGTTGGTCCTCTCCTGCCATTATTTACATTGTCCTAGGGATCAAAGTCAGATCATCCATAGCAAGTTTCTACCCCCTGAGCCATCTCGCTAGCCCTGGGCTCACTCTTGGGAAGTGAGCATGCACCACATACCATCTCTGCCCGTACAGGAACTAACTCTTTGGTAACCCTCTGAGCTTGGTGTTATAAGTATTCCCATTTTAGAGAGGAGGAAACTGAGCCTCTAAGAAGAAATGAACAAAACATTCCAGGGGTATACAGGCTGCACACAGCCAAGCCTAGGATTGAGTCGACTTGATCCAATATGGCCGCCGAGCAAGGCCCCTGCACTGGGCATGAAGTTCAGCTGGTAGAATAATTTCCCAGCATGCAGGAAACCCTCGCTTCAACCCTCAGTGGTGCACAGAACAGGTATGACACTGCGCACCTTCAGTCCCGGCACTCAAGAGGTACAGGCAAGAGGGCCGGTCAGGACCTTAAGGGCCTCCGTGACACACTGAACGAAATGCCAGATTGGGCTACGTGGATGAAACCTTCTCTCAAAAGGTCTGAGGAGACAGACTTGCGGTGGCAAGCAAGGCTGCTGCATGGACCAAGGCACAAAACGGGGATAACAGAAGAGTCGCTCTCATCTCACGTACACTCCAGAGCCTGAGCACGCTCAGAAATACAGTGTTATCACCCAGTCATCTCCGCATGCCCATGAGGCATGCGCTATTATTATCCTGTTTATAGGTGGGGAACGGAGGAGACTAAAGAGGCTCAGGAGCTGGCTCGGGGCTATCCCTAGCGAGGGCTCCACCCCAGCATCCAGGCTGACGGTGCATCTCTTCATCTGCTGAACTGTGGAAACAGTACTCTCCCCAGCTAGTGTTAATAGAGATGAAATGACAGTCGGGCGACAAAGTCTCTAAGCCAGTGGTTCTCAACCTGTGGGTTATGACCCCTGCGGGTCTTGTTTCACAGGAGTCACCTAAGACCATCCTGTGTGTCACACTGTTTACATTATGATTGGTAACAGTAGCAAAGTTACCCTTATGAAGTGGCAACAATAATAAGTTTAAGGTTGGTGTCACCGCAGCACAAGGGACTGTATTAGAGGGTCGCAGCATTAGGAAGGCTGGGAACCATTGCAAACAGAGTCTGACCCAGATGCACCCCCTAAGTGCTAGTCCCTGTGACAGTGATGCTCTCCCACCCACTCAAACGTATAGACTGTGTGCTCCGTTCTCAAAACTGGCCACGCCATGGCTAAACAGCTTCCTGCCCGCACAGATGCGTCACTGTCAGGATTGCCAGTGCGATTACCAATAGCAGGATCAGCATCCTCACCAGCATCGCGAGCACATCAGTGTTGTCATGGCTCCACTGTTACCATCTTCACCACCGCCATCACCGCCATCACTGTCACTCACTCACTGCCTTCGTCACCAACACATCATAATCACCACCACCATCACCACTACCACCATTAATGTCATCATCATCAACCCCATCCCCACAGTCACCACATCGCCATCGTCACCACCGACACACAATCATCGCTTTCGTCAGTCACGCCCGAATCACCATCTTTATCCTTGCACACCCAGTACCGCCACTCCATCTTTGTCATCGCACTCATGGCTACTAACATCATGACATCACCATCATCACCACCTTCACCATCACCGTCATCACCACGACCACTGTCAAAGGCACCATCGTGTCACTACCCGACTCTTATCCCTGTGAACGCCTGCCGTCACCCCGTTACTGTCACCATCAATAGTCACTGCCATTACCGTCTTCACGCTCGGCATCCTCACCATCACTGGCCACCGCATCACATGTTGCCTTGACAAGTGTTGGCGACAGTTTTTAAAACTATTTTATTTGGGGTATTTACTGCCTCCGCCTCCTCTCTCTACCCCAATCCCTTCCGACTCCCCAACACTAGGTATGAGAGAAGGAAGGTTAGTGGAGAGAGGGTGTAGATCTCTTTTCTTCTCCTGGCGCTCTCTCTCTCTCTCTCTCTCTCTCTCTCTCTCTCTCTCTCTCTCTCTCTCTCTCTCTCTCTCCATATCCCCACAGGAGGCAACTATCAGCTGTTAGACAAACTAAAATGTCACACTTAGGATTAAAACAAAAGCATGTTTACATAGTATAACTGAGGTCTTAAAGAAACCAAAACTTCCAGTATAAGACAACTTAGGATCAACTTGGTGATTCTGTCCCTCCAGGGTCTCCTGCTTCCGCAGTAAACACACCACACTTTGAGTATACTTTGGTTTTGTTTGTTTGAGGGTATCTTAAGCACCTCAACTTTCAGAATGGGGTCACACATCTCCCCTCAGAGGTCTTTCCTCCTCCTCTGTGGTGGTGGGAGTGGGCACTGGTGTGGTGGGGGGCCAGGCCACTTCTGCCAGCCTCTTGACAGTCTCACTCAGCTGCCCCAAGCCCTGGGCAGCCTCTACCAACTGGACCAGGCCCAGCCCCAGGACATGGCGTTCCTGCCGATCCTGCTCCAGGACCCGAGTCAGCCTCTGCAGCTGGTCACCCACCTCCCTCACAGCAGTCACCAGCTCCACCAAGGCAGGTGGCTCACAAGGCATGACCCTTACAGGTGGTACTGGGGACATACATGGCCCAAGGGGACCCGGGTTGTGATTAGGGGTTGGCCCTTGAGTGACGTGGTCATGGGGGTGTTGGTCTAATGGCTGGGCCACAGAGGAGAGGTGAAGGTCAGGGGTAACTGTAGGGCCTGAAGCTGAGTATAAGGTCTGACTTCTAGGTGATTTGAAGACCTCTGTGGATAGTGGGTCCATGCTTGAGACTGGAGGGGGCCCGGAGGGGTCAGACTCTGAGGCTGGGGAGGGCTGCAGGTCCTGCACCCTGGGATGTGATTGTGGGAGGGGCTCCCGCAAATGTCAGCTCCGGGTGTAGACTCGGCTTGACCCTTGGTTGTGGAGTGGGAGAGGGAAATTCTGTCTCGGGGGACTCTGGGGGGGTGGCAGGGGTTGAAGAAAGGTGAGTGTTGGTGGGAGGTTGAGGAGTTGTGGTGGGGTGAGGGGTCTTGGGATGCTGAGGGTTTGTGGTAGGCCGAGGGGTCACGGTCGGATGAAAAGTTGTAAATTGAGGGGTGGTGGTAGGGTGAGAGGGGGTGGCAGGGTGAGAAAGAGAGGTAGAGTGAGGGGTAGTGGTGGGGTGAGAAGGGGTGGTAGGGTGAGGGATGGTCATGAGGTGAGGGGTACTGGTGGGGTTAGAGGCTGTAAATGGCTGAGTCGGGGTCCTGGGGCTCATGGGGAGGTCTGAGGAGACAGAACTCTCTGGAACTATTTTGGGTGCTGTGCCCAAGCCTGGGGTGGTTTCGGATCCTGGGGCCAGCTCTGAGGTAGGGAAAAGGTTGGTGGTCACTTCTGATAACACAGAGGAGTCAGAGGTTAGCCCTTTAGGGGAGGTGGGTGTTGGGCTGCGTGAATGCTCTGGGGTACTGGTTGGAAGCAAACTGGCACCAGGAGTGGTCAAGGCAAAGTCAGAGGTTGTCAGGGAAGAAAGTCCTGGCGTGGGTGGAGATGTTTTGGGGGCACCAGGGATCCCCTCGTGTTTTGAAGCCGAGTCAGGGGTGAACTGTGGCCAGGAGCCAGAGGTCAGCTGTGAGCCAGAAGCCCCCGCTGAGGTGGAGGAAGCTGGCGATGAGGTGGTGGGTGCTGTCCTGGCTGAGGTGGGCCGCAGCAGCCGCAGCCGGCGCTCAGGTTTAGGCTTCCTTGGGGAGCCTGGAGGAGAAAGAAAGGGGGAGCAGATCAGTCTGAGGTCAGCCTGCCCTAACCCCGGTGTCCCGCAACGTCCCTTGAGAAGATGACCAATGGGAAGGCAAAGATCTTTGTGACATCATGGGTCACCGGCAGACTTCACCAGGCCCTAGTGCCCCCCTTCTCGCCTCGTATGAGGTTCCTGCCGCCACCTGGTGGTCTCTGGAGGGAAAATACATGGATAGAACAATACAGAGGGATTTGGAAGGTCATAGAGAGTGCGAGGAAGAGTCCCGGGACTAGAAAGATGGACACGCTTTGGGATACGGAAATATGAGAAGAATCCTAGGAGGCTGCCACAGTGAGGCTCTATGTGATAATTAACGTTCACTGTCAACTTGACTGGGTTTGGAATTCCCTAGGGTGACACAGCTCTGGATATGTCTGTGCAAGTGTTTCTAGAGAGATTTTTCTGAGGAGGGGAGAACCACCTTAACCATCCCATGGGCTGGGATTCTAGACTGAATATAAAGAAGTAAACTAGCCGGGGCGGTGGTGGCGCACGCCTTTAATCCCAGCACTCGGGAGGCAGAGGCAGGCGGATCGCTGTGAGTTCGAGGCCAGCCTGGTCTACAAAGTGAGTCCGGGACAGCCAGGGCTAACACAGAGAGATCCTGTCTCGAAACCACCGCCCCAAAAATAGAAGAGGAGGAGGAGGAGTTGAAGAGCTAGCCAGGCATGGTAGTGGTGCAAACCTTTATAATGTCAGTGCTCCAGAGGCAAGAGGCATGCAGATCTCTATGAGTTCGAGGCTATCCCTCTGTTGGATCTTTCTGGGACAAGACTCGGGTTACCCCCCTGGGAACTTGGAGCCCATCTCTGCACCCCACAACACATGCTCTCCAGGCTTCTGCTCCACCCATGTCTCACCTGTGTCTGCATGGGCCCTTGGAGCTGGAAAAGGGTAGCCTGGACTCCTGCCGGTGCTAGTGGTAGCTGTGGGTCCAGGTTTGGTTGTGGTGGGGGTCCCCCTGGACAGACCCCTTCCTGAAGGTGTATCCCATGTCCAGGAGAGCTCATAACTACCCTGGTCATCTGCAGAGGTGTGAGGAAAAAGAGTTGAGTGCTTGCCTGCGCCTTCATCCATTACTGTAGCCAGCCCATCACTCTACCCCCTCCATAACCAGTCTGGATGCTCAAAGCAGAAGCTGATCAAGTTATCTCTTAGAGGCATGCACTGCTGCCAGTCGAACATGAGGGTTTTTGTTTGCTTGGTTTCTGGTTTGTTAGTTTTGTTTTGTTGACTTTTCAAGACAGTGTTTCTCTGTGTAACAGCCCTGGCTGTCCTGAAACGCAGCTCTACTTACCTCCTGAGTGTGTGTGTGTGTGTGTGTGTGTGTGTGTGTGTGTGTGTGTGTGTGTGTTTTGTTTTCTGTGTTTTGGTTTTGGGTTGTTTTTGTTTTTGTTTTGAGACAGGGTTTCTCTTGTAGTCCTGGCTGTCCTGGACTCACTGTGTAGACCAGGCTGGGCCTCGAACTCACAGAGATACTCCTGAGTGCTGGAACTAAAGGTGTGCACGCCCAAGCCCCCACAGCATCTGTATTTTTTTTTTTTTTTTTTTTGACACAAGGTCTCAGGTAACCTGCCCTTGCCTTGAACTCATTATGTAGCTGAGGCTGTCCTTGAATTCCGATCTCTCTTTATGTTTTATGTATTTATTTATTTACACGAATGCACATACATGCCATGGCACACATATGAGGTCAGAGGATAACTTGCAGGGGTCGGCTCTCTCCTTCCACCATAGGTGTTCAACGACTGAACCACAGTGATCAGGTTTGTTCAGCAAGCACCCTTACCTACTGAACTATCATGCTGTCCTAAATAGCTTCTCTTTTATTTTTTTCCTCTTTAAGCCATAGCATGTACACACACACACACACACACACACACACACACACACACACACGTTTAAAAATAAATAAATAGATCGATGAATATAAATAATAAAAAGAAAAACCAAATTCTCAAATCTTTTTTGGTTTGGTTGGGTTTTTTGTTTTTTGAGACAGGGTTTCTCTGTAGTATCTTGGCTGTCCCGGCCTCACTCTGTAGATCAGGCTGGCCTGAAACTCACGTCGACCCACCTGCCTCTCCCTCACAAGTACTGGGGTTAAAGGAGTGCGCCACCACACCTTGAAAATTCCCACATCTTATAAATACTTAGAATACAGAAGCTGCTCCAGGCTGAAGTGAAGGAGAAAGAGAAAGCAAAGACACAGCTAAGACCAGAGAAGGGCAACACTGCTGGCTCTGAAGAAAGGGACAGTAGATGGACAAGCCAAGAGGGCAGACACTCCCAGAAGAACCAGCCCTGCCGGTACCCTGACCTTAGATAGCAGGAAAATGAGCTTGGACTGTTTAAGCCACTAGATGTGTGGTGATGCTATAACAGCCAGAGGGATTCGCGTGGGTACTTCTTAGAGCTTAAAGCCTAACTTGCTGGGGCTGGAGAGATGGCTCAGTGGTTAAGAGCACTGTCTGTTCTTCCAAAGGTCCTGAATTCAATTCCCAGCAACCACTTGGTGGCTGACAACCATCTATAATGAGATCTTGTGCCGCCTTCTGGCATGCAAACACACATGGGGGCAGAATACTGTATAAATAATAAATAACATTTTTAAAAAGTTTAAAAAAAAATCTATTGGGCTCCCAACATACACTTCAGGTGGCTCACAACTGCCCGTAACTACAGCTTTAGATCTGGTGTCCTTTTCTGGTCTGGTTGGGCACTCCATTTACGTGTGTGTGTGTGTGTGTGTGTGTGTGTGTGTGTGTGTGTGTGTGTGTTTTCTGAAACTTGCTATGTAGACAAGCTTACCTTCAAAGTCACAGAGACCCACCTGCCTCTGCCTCTGGAGTGCTGGGATTAAAGGTGTGTGCCACCACACCCAAACCATAAAATAAATCTTAAAATATATATATATCCCAGCTATGTGACTATGCAAGTTTTCTCCCAAAGGCCTTTGGTTCTGAGGCCAGCGAGGAGCTGGGTCAATGGTAAAGGTGCTCGCTGGATATCCTGGTAACCTAAGTTGGATTCCCAAAGCCTATGCGGTGGAAGCAGATGTCCTCTGACCTCCACACATGTGCCACGGCACACGCGTGAATTAATTAAAAACCAACTTCCTTCCTGCTCTCCTCTGCTGGTGGATATTATCACACTTCCATGAGGCCTTTCTTGATTTCTCTACTATAAGTGATCATTACAACGTTGGGACCCTGAACCTAAGGGTTGCTTAGTGAAACACTCTTCCTACAGCGCTTTCTGTTCTAGGTGATCTGGCAGGCACTCTGCACATTGGATTGGGGCACACAGTCTAAACTGGAGTCAGCTGAGTGAGTCAGACCCCAGACCTGTGCTTTGAATGACAGCACACATCGCCCCAGCTCAGTGAGTGAAAGGCATGGCGCTAGGTCGGCATGACGGCCATGCCTGTAATCCCCCCACTCAGAGCTCAGGCCTTCCTGAACTCCATAGGGACTTCCAGGCCAGCTTAGGCGATGGATGGTCTCAAGAGCAAACACACACGAGGCAGAGCCCCAGAACACACATGTAAAGAAAATAAAGAGCTGGGTGTGCCAGCTCCTCTCCTAACCCCCGTGCGGAGGAGGCGGAGACTGGGGAATGTCCCAGGTTTGCGGGCCACCAGCCTAGCCTCAATGGTGAGCTCCAGGCCACTGAGAAATCCTGACTTGTAAAAATAAGGCTTAGATAGTGCCTGAGGAAGGACATCAGAATTGTCTTCTGCCCTCCACACGTGCTGTTCATACACTGCAGGAACATACACAATCATTTCCACACGTAATTTTGTACTTACATGCATACTGCACACTTACATGCCACGCACTAACATACACACACATGCTTAAATACACACATACTAACATACACACACACACTTAAATACACACATATACCCCATACTTACACAGCACACACACACATACATAAGACACAGGTGAACTGTTGTAAAAAGAGTCCCATCCTGGCCACACACCCCCGTCCCCTCTCCTAGGTCTTGCTACATATGACTCTCCCAAGGGTCTGCATGCATGGTTTGTAATTCTGCATTAGTTTTCCCCTGGAAAGGATCCCCCTGCCTCAGGGACCAGCTGTCTTTGTAGTGGCCAGTGCCTCGCCACGGGATCAATTCCACCACGAGGGGGCGCAGCGGGACAGGGAAGCCTTCCTGGTTGCACAGAACAAAGGTTCTGGAACTCAGGCTGCACCTAAACTAAGGAGCACGGTCTCTAGGGGACCCTGTCTGGTTCCAGCATCGCAGTGATCAACCCTAATACCAGGATGAGATACTCCCAGGTCCAAGGCACAAGTCTCTGCGCCAGCTCCCTTGCTCAACTCTACAGGTGGAAAGGCTGGATGCTGCCGCCCAATCAAATGTGCAGCACCTGTGATGTAATGAGTTGCCGGCAGAGGAGCAGGGACCTACCCAGGCAGGCCTGACTGTGCACACTGATCCTCCCAGCAGTGACAGGCAGAGAGGACACAGGACAGGCAGCGGACAGAGAGTGGAATGAGGAAGAAGACAGAGAAACAGTGGTGTGAAAGGCAGGGGGCTGGGCAGGAACAATGTCACCCCATCACTGAAGTGAGGGCCATAAGATACAGGGAGAGAGAGAGAAAGGAAGGAAGGAGGCCAGTGGTCGGAAATAAACAGTGTCACACAGAACATGACAGTGGCTGATCAAAAAGAAGTTGGGGTATGTGTGGTGTCCCACGCCTGTAATCTCAGCATTTGGGGGTGCAGATAGGGGATCAAGGCCAGCCTCGGCTACATAGTGAATTCTAGCCTGGGCTATAAAAGAATGTATCAACTGGGCGTGGTGGCACACACCTTTAATTCCAGCACTTGGGAGGCAGAGGCAGGCGGATCGCTGTGAGTTCGAGGCCAGCCCGGTCTACAAAGCAAGTCCGGGATAACCAAGGCTACAGAGAAACCCTGTCTCGAAAAAAAAAAAAGAAAGAAAAGAAAGAGATGGCTCCGAGGGTAAGAGCACTGGTTGTTCTCCCAGAAGACCCAGGTTCCATTCCCAGCACCCACATGGAAGCTCACAACTGTCTGTGACTCCAGTTCCAGGGGCTCGGTTGGCCTCGGTGAGAACTGTATACACATGGCGCACACACAAAACACTCATACACACGCACTAATAATATAAAATCTTTGAAAGGAGGTAGAAGGGATATACAACTTTAAAGGAAAACTGAGAAAGAACACTGCATGGGGGAAACCCAGGGGGTGAGGAAGAGGAGAGAGTGGAAATGAATCCAATGGGGGGTGGGGGGAGGGGGTGGGGGGTTGAACAGACACCAGGAGGGAAAAACACAAGATGGAGCCAAAAACACATAGAAGATAAAGTCAAGGGGTTGATAAGAAAGGAAAAGGATGGGTAACAGAGTAGAGTGAGAGAGGAGACAGCTGTGTCCATGGGGAGGACAGGAAGTGCCTGTGAGGACGAGAGCCGGGGCGGGAGACGACAAGACAACACCCAAGGTGGCAGCTCAGGGACCAGGCTGGACGGCAGAGATGGAAGGACACAGGCCATACCGAGACAGTACAAGGACAGATGGCTATAGTGTAAGACGCAGACCCTGCTGGGCAGGGCTGGGAAGGGCAGGAGGTAGGAGGGGGCTCAGGGAAGGAACCCCTGCCCATGTCTGAGCTAAGCCTGAGGAGGACAGAGCATGGACTGCTGGACTGCCGGACTGGGAAAGCCTCCGCCCACTTCCCAGTGGCTGGGGTCGGAACCACGTGCTGCCAGGCTGACCCTGAGCTATGGTCATTTCCACGGGTGTTCTGGACAGAGGGGCCCAGGCTGATGCATTGCAGCCACACTGCCTGGTCACTTTAGTAGGATCTGGGCTCGCTGGTGCCCTCTGATGGCTCGAAGCCACATACTGTCCCACTGTCTAGAGAAGATGATTACTGTCAAGCCCAAGGAAAGCCTAGGCCAGCTGACCATACACTTGGGATTGGGAAGACAGGAGGTTCGGGAGTTCAAGGCAAACCTCAGCTACATAGCAAGTTCAAGGCCCATCTCAAAACACAGGACGGGCAATATGACCCAGTGGGTAAAGGTGCTTGCTGCCAAGTCTAGCAACTTGAGTTGGATTCCTTGGACCCACGTGGGGGAAGGAGTATGCTCCATGAGTTCTCCTCAGGCCTCAGCACACATGCCTTGGCAAACGCACCCACACAGACACCTGGTCAAGCTCCTCACCTGTGTCCGGAAGGCTCTGCGTTGCTGGAGAGAGAACTTCTGGGTTCCTGGTGGTAACCCAGGAAACGGTATGTCCAGACCGTGCAACCGTAGTGGCCCCTTTGGTCAGGTCCTCTCCTGAAGTGGGGTCCCAGGTCCAGGAGGGATAATCGTCGTCACCTGGATAGCCTGGGAAGAGATTAGGTAGCATGTGTCCCTTCCCGCCAGCTGAGGTCCTCGCCACTCCCCTCCCCTCCCCTCCCCGAGTCTACTGCGGTAACCTTTTTATGTTCTCAACCCCCCGCCTCTGGCCAGTTCCTTATAGGACGATGCTGCCCTTCTGTCCCACTGTAGCTCCATCCCTCAACCTCCCTCGCTGTTCCCTGGTACCAGTGCAGGTGAGCACCACATCTTCTTCATGGTCACAATTGTGCTTCCCCCATGTCCCTGAGGGGCAGTCACTCAGTGAGGTCTCACTTCCCCTACAGCCCATGTCATCCAACCAGATGGGCCCAGTCCCAGGGCCATAGTGGGTTTTGCCTACTCGGGGCCGGACCTTTCCGCAACCCAGTTCCCAGCAGGCCACCATGGCATCCCGAAGGTCCCAGCTGTCATCGCAGACTGTCCCCCAGATCCCGGCATGCCACACCTCGAGACGGCCAGCACACCTGTTGGGCCCATCGGCCAGACGGACCCGGAAGGGACCTGGGGGGTGGGAGGGCCCTCGGGTCAGGAGGTGAGGGGGCAGCCTCATCTTTGTCCCTCCTTCTTCACCCTCTACTACTCACCTGATGGCACAGAGACTCCAGCAGTTGGGGTGGGGGCTGGGTCTTGGGACGGTTCCAGAGAACCTTCTGGGCTCTCACCCGATGGCTCCAAGGAGGCCTGAGGGATCTGCGTGACAGTGGCCTCGGGGGTCACTTCTTGGGGGCCTTGAGTGGACAACAATGCCACAGCAGTCTGTGAGGTCTGTCTGTGGGGAGCCTCAGCGGTCAGTCTCTTTGGTAACTCAGAAGGACGTGGGGTTAGATTTAGGGGGGCTGGGGTGCCTGGGACCCTGGAGCGTTTAGTGGCTGGCATCCCAGGGGGTTGAGTGGTTGGTCTCTTTGCATTTTTGGTCACCCACTTCTTAGTACTCTTGGGAGCCTTCCCTGGAGCCTTTGTGGTTTTCTCTGGCACACTGGAGGTGAGACTGGCAGAGGGCTTGGTGGCCAGCTCGCCTGGGAGCCAGACATCCTGATCTCTACCCAGCCCAGGGAGCCAGCTCCAATTCAAGGGGTCTGAGATGGTATCCAGGCCGGGTGTCCCTGGGAGGAGGAAGGGAGGAAAAGGCATGATGTAGAAATGGTGATGGTGAAATCAGGTATACTGTCCATATCCTCAACCCTCTTTTCATAAAAAAAAAAAAAAAACAAAAAAAAACAAAAAACAAAAATGGTTTGTTGAACTGGAGAGATGGCTCAGCTGTTAAGGGTACTTGCTGCTCCTCCAGAGAACCTAGGTTGGATTCTTAGCAGCCACAGAGCAGCTCATGGCTTTCTGTAACTCCAGTCTCAGAGAATCGGATGCTGTCTCCTGGCCTCTGAGGGCTCCAGCTGTGCACATGGTGCACAGATGTGCTTGCAGGCAATTATCCATACACATAAGAAGCAAACAAACAAATCTATATTAAGTATGCTGTTCTCTGACAACTGCAAGCATGTCTGTGAGGCATCACTCTCTAGTCTCTGTCTCTCTCTCTTATCCTTAGCATCGGCCTCTCTCCCCAGCTGCCTCTTCCTCAGTTTCATAACTTTGAGTTGTGTTGTGTGATCCATTTAGCTCCCTCAAAGGCCATCCGTGTTACCACTGGGCTGGGGCTGCCATTACAGCCTGCTATGCAAGTCACCCCCAGCCAGAATGACAATCCTCAGGAAAACCAGTGACAGCAAATTGCTGATGAGGCTGTGGGAGAAAACAGAGGCCTCATTCGGTATTGGTGGGTGTGTAGAGTGTGGTAGCCACTGTGAGAAATTAGGGTGAAGAGTCCACAAGAAGCTGGACGGGGGAACGGGGGGCTGGAGAGGCATCTCCACAGGGACGCGTGTGTACTGTGCCCTGTCAAGGATCTGAACTCTGCTCCCAGCACCCACATCAGGAGGCACACAACCCCCTGAGGTATGTGATGCTTCTGGCCTTCAAAGGCATGGCACCATGTGTACAAACCTACACACAGACAAACACACCCCATCATTAAAAAAAGAATAAAATCAATATTTCTTTAAAGGCAAGGAATAGAGCTCCTCGGGGTTGCTATTCCACTCCCAGGTATAACCCCTAAGGCCGTGGTTCTCAGCCTTCCTGATGCTGCAGCCCTTGAACGCAGTTCCTCATGTTGTGGTGACCCCAATCCTATGTCATTACTGTGATTTCACTGCTGTGATGAGTCATGGTGTAAATATCTGATATGTCTGATGCTCATCTTAGGCGACCCCAGAAGACAACATCAGACCCTCCCCCACCCCCGCCCACCCCAAACTGGAGTTAGAGATCTGCCATGTGGGTGCTGGGAATCCTGGGTCCTCTGCAAAGGCAGCCAGTGTTCTTAACCACTTAGCCCATGTTTGTTTTTGCGTTGTTTGTCTGTTCGTTTCAATGACAAGGTTTCTACAGTCCAGGTTAGCCTTAAACTCATAAGAATGCTCCTGCCTCAGCCTTCCAAGTTCTGGTATTACAAGCATGCCCTCTAGCCCCTGGCTTTTCTTTCATATGCATCATGACAGCACTTGGGAGGCAGAGACAGGCAGATCACTGTGAGTTCAAGGTCAGCCTGGTCTACAAAGCAAGTCCAGGACAGCCAGGACTATACAGAGAGACCCTGTCTTGAAAAACCAAAAACTAAAACCAAACAAACAAACTAAAAATAGAGTGGCACAGTCTACCAAGCCAGTTTCCTGCCTCCAATCCTTCTGAGATGTCCCAGAAGACAGAGATGCAGAGCTGATGACTCCATCCTTTGAGCCACCAACATCCATGCTCTATCTAAATTTCTAGCTCACCCTAGGCAGTCAAAGATGAGCCATCCAACACAAGCCTGGGTTCTTTGCCCCCAGCTCCAGGAAGATGATTTCTAGGCCTTAGAATGTTCTTGCCTGCTAAGACACTCTTGGTGTGTTTGGGGGACTTGCACCAAGTTATCCTACACTGACAATGTGACTTCTGACCAGCCACGCACATGGTCGGTCAGGCCCCTACATATGAACCATAGACACCAAGGCTAAGACAGCAGCATGTCTGGATGGCTATTCGTGCATGCTGCCGCACGGGATGCTGGGACAGCTCAGCACTGTCTACGTCAGGGCTTCACATCTGAACTCCACTCCATGGACCTCTTCCCTTGGCTGAACTTAACCTGCATGTTCACTATGGTGAAACACGACCCTGAGCTAAATAACGGCTTCTCTCGGATTGAGCCTCAGGGTGGTTTTAGAGACCTCCCAAACCCCAAGCCTGTCACTCCGGTTTGCACAGGCTGGTTCGTGTCCCTCTTTCCCTCAGTGAGTCGCACGCTTCTCAAAGACTCATGTAATGTTCATTGCCGTCTGAGCACCCAGATCCTGGAGCTCAGTGTCCAGCACAGAAGCCGGAGGCCAGATGCCTATAAACGGGCATGCCCTGCCAGGCTTGATTTTAAGTGGCTGTCACTTTAGCTAGACATAGACATTTTGAATGACGGTTATATGAGCTAAAATACCCACTACAGGGCTGGGGCTTAGTCAAGTTAATGCCACCCGTAGTCTCCATGGCTTCCTCCAGGAAGCCCTTCTAAAGCCAGCAGAAGGCTAGCGCATCCTCACCAGTGCAGGTGACCCCGACATCCTCATTGTGGGCACAGTTGTGTTTCCCCCAGGAAGCAGCAGGGCATTCTGTCAGGGACGCCTCTGTCCCCACACAACCTACATCATCCAGCCAGATGGGGCCTGCGCCCCAGCCAAAGCGGCCTGCCGCGGGGTCTGGTTGCCGAGGCCCCCCACAGCCCAGCTCCCGGCAGACCACAGCTGAGTCTCTCATGTCCCAGCTGTCATCGCAAACTGTCCCCCAGCGTCCATCATGCCATACCTCCAGCCGGCCAGAGCACCTGCTGGGTCCAGCCACCAGGCGCAACTGGGGAGACCCTGAAATAGAAGGGGGGAAAAAAAAGAGACCCAGAGTCAGGGTCAAAGGGCCCATCTAGCACCCTGGTTTTTTGTTTTTGTTTTGTTTTGTTTTCGAGACAGGGTCTCTCTGTGTAGCCTTGGCCATCCTGGACTCGCTTTGTAGACCAGGCTGGCCTCGAACTCACAGCGATCCGCCTGCCTCTGCCTCCCGAGTGCTGGGATTAAAGGCGTGCGCCACCATGGCCCGGCTTCCATCTAGAACTCTGAACCTCCATCTCACTTCCACCATCCTGTGTAAATGCCCATCCACATTATCAGCGCTTTTCCTCAGGAATCCCTCAGTCCAGACAGCAGGTATTGATCAAGAACTTGTCTGTATTGGCCACAGCCACACACAGCCGTGCGGCTCCTCAGAACGCTAAGTGCAGACATACCATACAATAAAGAAATTCCACTCATGGGGATACACCCAAAATACATTGAAAGGGGGCCTGGTGAGGTGGCTCAGGGTTTACATAAAGGTACCTGCCACCAAGCCTGACAAACCCTGAGACTTTGATCTCTGGGACCCCCTCGTGGAATTCTCTGGCCTCCATATGTGTACCATGACATGTGTATATACACACACAGAGACATAATTTTTAAAAGTTGAAAGCATATGTTAACGTACAGTTTCTGTAAGTGGCCATATTATTAACAATAACTCAATGGCATTCCTTAGTGTATAAACAGGTAGACAGAAGATGGTATTATCTCTGTAATGCCTAGTGCAGCCCAAATTGATAATCCTCCTGCCTCAGCCTCTCAAGTGCTGGAACTGCAAGAGTATACCACAACGCCCATTGCACCAAGGGAATTATTTAGAGGGGGGGGGATTTGTTTTTAATATTGCATTTATTTCTTTACTTGTACGTGTGCATGTGCGAGTGTTTGTGTGTGTGTGTGTGTGTGTGTGTGTGTGTGTGTGTGTGTGTGTGTGTGTATGCCAGCACACGTATTTGGAGGTCAGAGAAAAATCTGTTAGAGTTGATGCTCTCCCTCCAAGTCATCGGGCTTAGTAGCCAGTGCCTTTACCCACTGACCCATCATCTTTCCGGTCCCGGTGGGTTTCCTGTGTGTTTGTGTGGATGCACGGGCGTGTCCACAGAGAGTGTGTGTGCATTCATGTGGGAGCCAGAGGCTGACATCATTCTCCAACCCTTTGAGACAGGGTCTCTCACTGAGCCTGCGGCTCACTGGTTTAAGCACACTGACTGTCCGGCAAGCCCTATGAACCCTATCTTCTACTGCCCAACGCTTGAGTCAGAGGTATTCACTGTTGCACCCAGCTTTTTGACTTGGGCCACTGGGGATCTGAACCCAGGTTCTTATGCTTGCAAGTCAAGCACTTTACCAACTGAGCCATCTCCCTAGTCCTCATCATACGGAAGCAATTCTTTTTTGTTTGGTTGGTTGGTTTTGGTTTTTGGTTTTTGGTTTTTGGAGACAGGGTTTCTCTGTGTAGTCTTGGCTGGCCTGGACTCACTTTGTAGACCTGGCTGGCCTCGAACTCCCAGTGATCCGGCTGCCTCTGCCTCCCAAGTGCTG
Source organism: Acomys russatus (assembly GCF_903995435.1). Lineage (NCBI taxonomy): Eukaryota > Metazoa > Chordata > Mammalia > Rodentia > Muridae > Acomys > Acomys russatus. The sequence goes on along the minus strand of NC_067155.1, from coordinate 7,562,357 downwards.
GGATTAAAGGCATGTGCCACCACCACTGCCCGGCCTGCCAAAGCAATTCTTAAGCTCAGCTGTTCCTGGGAGCTAGCCAGAGGACACTGGGGCAAGTCCCACCAGCACAGGGCATGAGAACCCAGAAGCTTTCCACAGTGGATTCCCGTGCTCATCCTTCTGTCCGGTTCAGAGCCAGCTACAGAGGGTGGGACCCTTGCACAAACACAGCCCTGGATCTCAGGATATCAGCAGAGCAATCCAGTCAAACACTGATCTGCACAGGGACCTGGCCTGGTCTCCTCATTTCTACCTCTCTTTTTCACAGGCAACAGGCAAGTTCCGGGGAGGACAATCTCACAACCGGGGCAGAGAGGGACTCACCAGCTTCGGGCCCGGGCTCTGGAGGGGCAGTAGCAGAAACCGGAGGAGGCCAACTGGCTGCTGGGCCTGGGGTTTGACCCACTGAGGTAGAGAGAAGCCTGGATGCTGAGCTGTTGCTCTCCACTGCGGGGGCTGTGGGCTGCACATCACCGAGAGGCATGCCTGGGGCCGAGGGTGGAAAAAGACATTAGCATCATCTCCAGGACTGCCTCGTACACAGATGAGGCCCAAGGCTTCCACATCCCTGACCCACAGTAAGAAGACAGTAGGGAGAGCAGGAAATGGGGGTGGGGTGGGGGTGGGGATTTGGAGGTGAGAGAGAAAAGGGGCAGCACCCCTAAGCAGACAAGATTGGCTTCTATTAGGAGCAAGGAAGTAGGGCTCAGCCCCTCACTGTGACCATGAAACATCGGACAATATCCAAGGCCCCTTAGGGAGACAAAGTCACCCCTAGTTAACTTGGACCAGGTTTTCACATAAGAATATAAGATAAAGAAAGAGGGAAATGTACACACAGGAAGGGAAGGTTGGGCAGGGACCTCACAGCCACTGTCCCATCTTTCCCCACTGACGTCACTCTTTTCTTTTTCTCTTTTTCTTTTTTCTTTTTCTTTTTTTTCTTTTGTTTTGTTTTGTTTTGTTTTGTTGTTTTTTGGAGACAGGGTTTCTCTGTGTAGCCTTGGCTGTCCTGGACTCACTTTGTAGACCAGGCTGGCCTCGAACTCTCAGCGATCGCCTGCCTCTGCCTCCAGAGTGCTGGGATTAAAGCATGTGCCACCACGCCGCCGAGCTTCCACTGACGTCACTCTTATGCCCTTACCATCACACACGGCCCCAGCATCCTCCCGATGGTGACAGTCATGCTGGCCCCAGGGCCTCGCAGGGCAGAATCGCAAGGCTGTCTCATTTCCCCGACATCTGAGATCATCCAGGACGATGGGTCCAACCCCCTCCCCAAAGAATGCACCCCCTGGGGCGGCCAGCGCTCCCCCGCAGCCCAGCTCCCTGCAGGCCACAGCAGCATCACGAAGATCCCACGCGTCGTCACACACCGACCCCCAGCGTCCACCGTGCCAAACCTCCAGGCGGCCAGCACAGCCGTGGGGGCCATCGGCAAGGCGCAGCCTGGGTGCAGGACCTGACACAGAAGGACAGAGGACAGGGTGACAGGAAGTTCAGATGGATGGGTAGCTGCCCGGTTATACCAAGAAGGGAAACTAGAATGGGTTTGCAAGGACTGAGTTAACGCTGTGGGAGCCTAGGATTGGGTGACCAGGTACCGGGTTAGTCCCAGGAGGAATCAGGACGCGTGGGACAGGTGCGGAGTTATGCCAACAAGGAACAAGAACGTGGTGGGGAGAACATGAGGAGGGGAAAGGAGCAGAATGAAAGGTGGCGGGAGCCCCCAAGTGCCCTTCCATGACTCCCAGCTCTCTGGCCCAGCTTCTAGCTTCATCCCTCCCTCAAGAAAACTGAGGCGAAACCCAAGCGTCCATCCTGCCTCTCCCAATTCTCCAGAGAATGTGTAGAAAGGCAGACATGAACGCAGAGAGCAGGCCTTTTAGTGCTTCCTGGGGCCGGGGGGCGGGGCTAGGATCTGCGAACTGAAGGGGGGGGGCTCCTCAGCCCCAGCATACCAGTGCAAACCAGCCCTGCATCCTCAGTGTGGTCACAGTTGCTGCGGCCCCAGGGGCTTCTGGGACAGTCCCGGAGGGCCTGCTCTCCTCCTCCACACCCCACGTCGTCCATCCACACGGGTCCCTCGCCAGGTCCGAATCTGGCACCCCCAGGGGCGGCCAGAGCCCCCCCACAGCCCAGCTCCCGGCAGGCCACTGCCGCATCTCGGAGATCCCATCCATCATCACACACGGAACCCCAACGTCCACCGTGCCAGACTTCCAGGCGGCCGGCACATCCATGAGGGCCTGAGACCAGACGCAGCCGCTCTGGGAGGGGAATACAGACAGGGGGGGGGGGGGGGGGAAAAACGGAGACTGTAAAAGGCTATGTCTAACTATGGCAGCCTGGAGGGGGCAGCTTCTAGTTTCCTCACCTAGGGAAGCTGAGGCCCAGGCAGAGCAGTGGCTGGCTCATTTAGAAAAGAGAACTGCTTTGGCAGGACCCCGGGGGTCTCCTAGAGGAAAGATCACCAAGAGGGGGTGGCTAGCCCTGCCTGAATCCTAAGGGAGGTCACTGTGAACACCGGTCTCCTTGGAGGGCTACCGGCTGAAAGGAGGTCTAGGGTCTCATGGCACCCCAGATCTGAAGACTTACCTTGGCGGGGAGCTCCATTTGTCAGTATAGGGGCCCGGGTGGACTTGGCCTGCTTGGGTGGCCGGGGGTTCTTCTTGCGGGGGCCGTTCTGGGAGCTTGCTGCGGGCTGGGGAGCTGGGAAAGTGACATGTGACCAGGAAGTGAGGATGTGAGTTGTTCACCCTTCCTGACTCCTCGCTGAGGATCTGAAGTGACAAGATTCCTGAGCTGAGAAGGAGACTAGCTTGTGGGAAAACATCTGCTCGGTGACCTTGAGACAGACCGGAGTGCAGGATGGGGGGGGGGGGGAGGCCTAGTCCTTTGTGCTCACCATGGGTAATGGGGGGCTCCTCAGAGCTGGGGCTCAGCTCCCCAGACAGTGCCAGCCATGGATCCCCATCCAGCAGGGACGTTGAATCCTCTCTAGAGTTAGCTGCACGCTGACCTGTGCGAGAGAACCAAAGTTACAAGGACAGGGAAGACCAGAGGAGTAGAAAGGCCACTGGGTCCCTGGGACAGGATGGGACAGAACCTGGGATGCCTAAATTCCCTGGGGTTCAGAAATAAGTGATTATAAACTGGGAGTCCTTGGCAGGTATGGTGGGTGCCTGGCCTTATAGGGATTGGGAACTGAGTACCTCTCAGTTTCTAGACAGCTCAGATCTGCAGGAAGAACTTGGGGGTTCCTGGGGCCATTCCCATAAGGGGAGTTTGAATCCTCTTACCTACACAAACGACACCTGCATCCTCCTCGTGAGAGCAAATATGGGCCTTCCAGCCTCGGTGGGGACAGATACCCAGCTGTCCCTCATGGCCCCGGCAGGCCAGCTCACTGAGCCACACTGGCCCAGCACCTTCCCCGAAGAAGGCGCCGCCAGGGGCGGCCAGTGCCCCTCCGCAGCCCAACACACGGCAGGCCACTGCGGCATCCCTGAGGTCCCATCCGTCATCACACACGGTGCCCCAGCGCCCGCTGTACCAGACCTCCAGGCGTCCTGCACAGCCATGAGGGCCATCAGCCAGGCGGAGTCGTTCTGAGGGGGTAAAGGAAAAACTGTGACTCCAGACAGGAGTACTATAGGCTGGGGGGAGGGGCTAGGGTGACACCAAGGGCAAGGGGCTATCTTGCAAGGTACCAACCAGGAAGCCAGCTACCCTGGAGGATGAACCCTGGGCTCAGACCCCTAGGTGCAATGAGGAATGCTTCAGAGATGCTGGGGGCTGGGTGTGGCCAACTGGAGAGTCAGGGCACTTACCTATAGCCTGGATCCCCACCAGTATTGCTGCAAAGGAGGTTGGGGGTGGGACAGAGCGAAAGGTAAGTCGAAGGGGAGGGGTTCTTCCCCTAGTGCAGGCTCTGAGCTTAAGTTCAGTGAGAAGCATCCCTTTGCATGCACTCCCCTTACCTCTGAGTCAGAAACCCCACTGCGGGAATGGACTTTGGGCAGAGGCTGGGATAAGTTACAGGTCCCTGGGGTGGGTGGGAGCCCTCGGTGGGAGCCCTCCCCCCCCAGATGCCTGGACCCTTGAAGACAGGGCTGGGGACCAGACTGAATGGCAGGAGTGATAGTCCCACCGTGTGAATACCAGGGCAACAAAGGGCAGGTCACTTGGGTTGCTAGGCAGGGCACACAGAAGGCTGGGTCCCTGAGGGATTAGAGGGGGGCTGGCCAGATGTCAGGATATCTCAGAGCACCAGAGACCAGAACAGACTCCCTGAAGTCTGAATCCCTAAATTGGAGAAGCTAAAGGGTCAAAGGTGAGGTCCCAGGCCCCTAAGGCCCCACCCCCACCCCCAGTCCCAAGGGAATAGATCACTCACCAAGGAGGCAGGCCAAGACCCTCATGTTTGCAGTGTCCAGGGCAGGGGATGGGGGGTGAAAAGGGAAGGAGGGCAGGAGGGGAGGAGGAGGCAGCCAGGGAGGGAAGGAGGGAGGGAAGCGACTGGGCTGCTGAGGCGCCCTGGACAGCTTCTGGAGCAGGCTGGGCTTTGCCAGGAGGGGGAGAGGCTGCAAGGAGGCAGCAGGGGACAGGAGGGGGGAGGGGGCTGGCCACAGCTGAGGCTGGGGTGGGGGGGCGCGGTGGGCAGGCAGAAGGGAGGTGTTCAAGTGCAAACACCCACACTGGAGGGAGGCAGCGAGTGAGCCAGGCTCCAAAGGGCCACGTGCTCAGAGATGCTTATGGGGACGGCAGCTCTGGGAAGGGACAGGCCTGGGTGTCTGGGGGTGGTGGGGGAGGGGGGGACAAGGCTCAGGGCACACCCTTCTGCCTCTCTCTTCTCATTGTCCAGCCAGGGAAGTAAGTGCAGCTGGGAGTGGGCAGAACTTGGGGAAAGCCTGCAGTGGCAAGAGGGCCAGATACTAGGAGGGACTTCCCAGGTCAAGAAAAGAAATGCAAGAAGCCCCCTCTCTCTCCATTTACCATGGTGGCAAATCTGGATCTGGGAAGCTTCCGGGCTCTGTCTCAGGAAGGAGTGTCTGAACTTATCAGTTCCCAGAATAAAAGGTATGGAGGGCAGAGAAAGCAAGGGGTCAAGGCTTCGGTCTGGAGGGGGTGCCTACACACACACACACACACACACACACACACACACACACACACACACACACACACACACGCACGCACAACCAGGCAG